>NC_133790.1:27636227-27805069 GCF_003597395.2 Chelonoidis abingdonii | reverse complement strand
GGACAGCAGAGTTGACCGCGAGACGTGATACTTGGGACAGCAGGGAGGGGGGGACAGCAGGAGTGCCGGGCGAGACCGTGATACTGGAGCACAGCGGGAAGGGGGGGCATGGGGGCACAGCAGGGAAGGGGGCACAGCGAGTGACCGCGAGACCGTGTTACTGGGGAGCACAGCAGGGAAGGGGGGGGGCACAGCAGGGTGACTGCGGAGACCGTGCATACTGGAGCAACAGCAGGAAGGCGGGGACATACTGGGGCACAGCAGGAAGGGGGAGGGCACAGCAGGCATGACCGGCGACGTTGATACTGGGGCCAGCAGGGAAGGGGGGGCACTGGGAGCCAGGCAGGTGAGCCAGACCCGTGATCTGAGGCAGCGAGTGGGGGTCACAGAGAGCTGACGGCGGAGTCCTGGTGAGGTACTGGGCGCCAGCAGGGAGGGGGCACAGCAGGAGTGACCGTGAGACTTGATACTTGGGAGCACACGAAGGGGCAGGGCGCAGAGGAGGGGGCACTGGGCACGCAGGGGGCAGGGACAGCGCGGAAGGGGGGCACAGCAGGAGGTCGAGTGAGATCGCGAATACTGGGGCACACGGGAAGGTGGGGACGCGGTGAGGCGCGTTACATATCTGGAGGCACAGCAGGGAGGGGGGGCTACTGGGGGCACACGCAGGGGTGAGGGCCGAGACCGGATACTTGGGGGCGGCAAGCAGGTTGGGGCTGTGGCGGGGACCGATACTGGGCGCACAGCGGGACTGGGCGGGGCCGCGCCGAAGAGTTGCCATTGGCAGCGACAACAGCTGGAGCGGCGCCTGCCCTTTAGGCGGCCCCTTGATCGCTGACGTGGTTCTATCATTAGAACCGTGAGCCGCGCTCACCCTTCTCATTGGTCGTCAGTGGCCATAGGCGCGGCTTCGTGACCGGCCGCGGTGTTGCGCGTGCGGGCCCGGCTTGGCGCTGCCTGATGTTTGCCGCTGCGGAGCAAGCTGGGCCCCGGCCCCGCCGGGGCTTGGGTCAAACGGCCGCCCAGCCGGCCCCGGCTGCGGAGCTCAGCCGCGGAGCAGCGCGTGTAGGCTCAGGGCTTCTGAGTCTTGGGGTCCCCCAAAGAAGGTTTGGGGAGACCAGAGGGGGCCAAAACCCTGGAATTTTTGGATGGTGGCAGCAAGATCAAAGCTAAGCTGGTAAGTAAGCTTAGAAGGGTTCATGCTAAGCACGCAGATTTTGGACGCTAAGGTCCAGATTTGGGAAAGATGCTTATGATAACACCCCACCACACCTCCCAGCCCTGCTGTGCCCCCAGTGCCCCACCTCCAGCCCTACTGAGGCATCAGGGTCCTGGCTCCACCCTGGCCATGCCTGTCAGCCTGGCTAGGCCACACCCCAACCCCTGCTGTGACCTCTGTATCCCTTCTCTGCTACCCTCAGCCCTGGTACATGGCTGTGCTCTCTTGCTTGATATAGAGCACCAACTCTTGGCAATATAACTGTGTCACTTGGGGGTATGGAAAATGCACACCCCGAGCCATTTAGTTATACCAACCTACCCTTGGTACAGAGAGTGCTGTGTCAAGGGGAGGGCTTCTCCAATCGACATGCTACCGCCTCTTGGGGAGGAGGATTAACTGCATAGGTAGCATCTTCACTAAACGCTGCATTGCTATAGGTGTAGACAAGCCCTCAGTTACAGCTGACAGCACCTTCCCCATCCCCTACACCAGGGCTGCTGGGGAATGTAGGTGCTGGTTGTGCTTTTTGCAGTCACTTCCGTGCCACGCAGATGTAGGTGGTTTTAACACCCTTTGTGCTGCCTGAATATTTGCAAGGATCCGCTCAAGGGGAACATTTTCAGAAAAAAATGTGAAAACTTTTAAATAATGGAAATAGTGGTCCATTGGCCTGGGGAAACAAAAACATGTTTTTATGAAATGGTTTTTCTTTTCCAACCACCTCTACTTTCCATTTGTTCTGATACTAACTGGGAGCTGCCAGAAAAATGGGGAAAAAAGTAAAAATTGCAGTAATGATTGGCCAACTGGCCTCCTGGCAGTCAAGTGATTTGGAATGATGGCATTTTCCCCAATAAATAGGGCTTCTGGAGTGCAGGTTGCACTGACAATCCCTGCAGGTGATTTAGTGAGTGACTGTCTCTGCTGGAACTCTGTAGACCCTTGGTTCTACAATATCCCGACAGCTTCTTTTTTCATACTAGCAAAAAGAACAGGACTACTTGTGGCAACTTAGAAACTAACATTTATTTGAGCATAACCTTTCATGGGCTAAAACACACTTCATCGGATGCATGCAGTGGAAAACACAGTAGGGAGATATATATACACAGAGAACGTGAAAAAAATGGAACTCCAATGAATTCAGTACAATAGCTAAAGACACATCCCTGAGATTTTAGAATGGGCAGTGCATTTCCAACTGGTCATAATCACGTGTGCTGTGGCCCAGCCTGCCCTGATGCATCAGTGGAAGTTTTGCATTCACTCCCCTAGGAAGAGGACAGTTTCATCTTTCTTTAACAGGCAACTATTGCTGTTTTTTCTAAGACCCCCCACATATTAAAACATACCCATGTAACAAAGCCATCTACAAGGGTCTGATCCCCCAGTCCTCACTCACATAAAGCTCCCACTGACTTCAGTTGACTAAGTTTAAGCTCAAGTGTAAATGCACCAACTAGCTGAGTCTAATTTTAAGAGCACCTGTGAGCCACTATTCAGCTGAAGTGGAGAATGTAAACTGGTGTTTCAGACCAGGCCCCATGAAACGCGCTGGCTTGAGGAGACACACCCACCATTGCAACCCATTGCTGTCGCCTCCCACCAGGTACTGCATTCAGGCAGGAAACTACTGACACTTTGTTGTGGTTTAGGAAAATCTCAAGTCATTTGGCACAAATTATTTCCTGGTATCTTAAAATGCTTTTAACTCCCTGCATGCAAAGCAGCACCTGCCTAGCAGAAAATCTTCCTCTCCAAGGGGGAAGTTCAGCTCACTCTGCTCCAAGCTCAAGCAATTGGGCTCATTTAGGGGCCTGGGGTAGGGGGGCGTTGCACCCTCTGCGGCAGCATGGGGAGTTCCTCTCCAGGGCAGCTAGAGGGTGTAAACCCCTCATGTGGCAGCTCCACCGCGCAAACAATCTGCCACGCAAACTCTTCACAATATACTAGGGCTGGCATTTTCCAGGCTGCATACCTGGAATTAGGCACCTAAATGGCTCTGGCTGCCTTTCATTGGTGCTGAGCCGAGCCTCTTGCATCTCCCACTGGAGCCAGAGGTAGGGCGCTAAACCCTTCTGTCACTCAAAGCCAGTTTAATTTCCGTGCCCAACTGCAGCACCAACATTCTCCAACTTTGTCTCAGTCATCTGAAAGACCCTTGAATTAACCCTGTTAGCCCTGAAGCTCCCACCACTGGAAGCAACAAAGAATCCTGTGGCACCTTATAGACTAACAGATGTTTTGGAGCATGAGCTTTCATGGGTGAATACCCACTTCGTCGGATGCATGTAGTAGAAATTTCCAGGGGCAGGTATATATATGCAAGCAAGCTAGAGATAACGAGGTTAATTTAGTCAGGGAGGATGAGGCCCTGTTCTAGCAGTTGAGGTGTGAAAACCAAGGGAGGAGAAACTGGTTTTGTAGTTGGCAAGCCATTTGCAGTCTTTGTTTAATCCTGAGCTGATGGTGTCAAATTTGACTGCAAATGGGCTTGCCCAACTACAAAACCAGTTTTCTCCTCCCTTGGTTTTCACACCTCAACTGCTAGAACAGGGCCCTCATCCTCCTGACTAAATTAACGCTCGTTATCTCTAAGCTTGCTTGCATATATATACCTGCCCCTGGAAATTTCTACTACATGCATCGACGAAGTGGGTATTCACCCATGAAGCTCTGCTCCAGAAAACATCTGTTAGTCTTATAAGGTGCCACAGGATTTTGCTGCTTTTACAGATCCAGACTGAACAGGGCTACCCCTCTGATACTTGCACACCACTGGAAGGATGTTCGTATAGGCCAGCGCTCTCGTCTCTGACATTTATTTTAAAGCATTCCAGCAAACAAATACTTCAGTCAATGGGGACACGTTAATGCAAGGAAGGCCTGTTCTGGCGCTATGGCTTCGCTGCCCACAGGACCACATTCACATAGTATCACAACTCCCTTCTCTCTCCTGCTGCCATGCTACCATGCCTGCCTGGGGCTGCCTGCCCTGGCTCACGCTATGCCCCAATTGTCACGGTCTGCCTGCATCCTCAAATTGTTTCAGGTAGAACTGATGTAGCAAACTGCCTTGTCAATCACATTTAAGTGCAAAGAAGAGGCAGCTGTGATCTCGAGGCAAGAAACCCCAGGTAAATGATTGCCACAGCTTGTCTCCAGGTGCAGGCAGAATGGATGTGCGTCATCCGTTGAGGAGGAAAAGCCAGGAGGGGGAGCTGTATCAGGAAGGACAGGAAGCAGCAGCGAATCCAGCCAGTTTCAGGTACCTGCAGAAGCAAAGGAAAGCTGAGAGAAGAACTGAAAACAAAACACATTCAAATGCGACAAAGAGCAGCACGCAGCCCGAGGCTTTGGGGCTGGGACCTCAAGAGAATGTGCGAAGTGAGACACAGATCACTGTGTAGGACCTGGAGCCAGGAACTGGGGAATGTCTATGCAGAAACTTGGCCATTCCCCCTGAGCATCCCTATAAAAGGATTGCTCCCACATTTCACTCTCTCCTTTGCTTGTATCTGCTTAGCCTCCAGTGGCTGAACCTTAGAGTTCAAATATGAGGTACTAGCATAAACTCCTCTAAGCTTAATTACCAGCTTAGATCTGATAGCGCTGCCACCAGCCAAAAATTCCAGTGTTTGGCTCACTCTGGTCTCCCCAAAACCTTCCCTGGGGAACCCCAAGACTCAGATGCCCTGAGTCTACAACAAAGGGAAATAACCCACTTCCCTTCCCCCTCTTTACCCTCCCCAGATTTTCCCGCTTCAATTCCTTGAAACACAACCAGAGAGATTAAGAGTCTCTCCCCCTCACCCAGAGGCTATGCAGATTCAAACCTAGTCAAGCTCTAACACAAAGAGATTTTCCCCTCCCTTCGTTCCTTAGCCTTAACCAGAGAAAACTCAAACAGGTTTTAAAAAGAAAGCTTTATATAAAAAGAAAGAAAAAGACATAAAAATATTCTCTGTATCAAGGTGACAATAATACAGGGTCAATTGCTTAAAAGAAAAAATGAATAAACAGCCTTATTCAAAAAGAAATACAATTTAAACATTCCAGCAACTACACACATGTAAATACAAAAAAAAAAAACAAAAAACAGCCTATTGTTTTTCTACCTTTGTACTCACAACTTGGAAACTGAAGATTAGAAGCTTGAAGATAGAAAGATCCCTCTCATAGCTGAGAGACAGACAAAAGACACAGACCCAAACATTCCTCCCTGAGCTTTGAAAAATCCGGTTTCCTGATTGGTCCTCTGGTCAGGTGTTTGGTTCCCTTTGTTAACCCTTTACAGGTGAAAGAAACATTAACCCTTAGCTATCTGTTTATGACAATAGTGGACCACTTGAGTCAAATACATTAACAGGTCTTGCTGAGCTAGGACAGTGTGGCTCAGTGGGTAGGATATTAACCTGCCACTTGGAAGACTTGGGTTTGATTCTCTTCTCTGCCACAGACTTTCTGCATGACTTAGGGCTTGTGTGGACAAATAGTGCAAGATAGATTTACACTCGGTTTTGCTGAGCACTAAGTGACCACGTGGACCCTGCTGCTGTGCACTAAAAGTTTCATAGTGGGCCTTGAAATACACGTAGATCAAAGATCGCTAGGGAACTGTTAGTGCATGGCAGCAGGTCCATATCGCCAGTGAATGCTTGGCAGGCTAATGTGAGATAAGTTACACCCTCGCTTGCCACTTGCTGTCCAGACAAGCCATCTGTCTCCGCTCCCAAGCTGTACAATGAGGATAACAGTGCTTCCTACCCCACAGGGGGTTGTGCAGATGAATACATTAAAGACTGAGAGGCGCTCAGTGAGACATACTCAGGGTACAATCCAGACCAATGAGTGGCTTCGTCATCCCTGCCCTCCTACCTGGGGTGCCCTTTACAATGCCTTGCCGCTATAGCCTCTAGCCTGGACTGGTCACAAGCAGCCTTTAGCATGCAAGTCACACCCAGCTATGTCTGCGTGTGTGCTTCAGATAGCCAGCCACACCTTGGGTCTTACTGCAGAGTGACCCCAACACCCCCCAACCCTAGATTCCCCCCTCCCCAGATATGTCTGTCCTGTACTGCCAAGCCCTCTCCTGGACACTACAAGTCCATTATTTCTTTAATAGAAATAAAATGCACACAACTTGCCACCCCAAATAGGGTTTCCCAGGCACTTCAGTTTAAACCTGCTGGATTAGATAAAACAAGCTTATTAATCACAAAGAGAGAGATTTTAAGTGGGTACAAGTAATGAGGCATAAAAGTCAGAAAAGGTTACAAGAAAAATAAAGATAAAATGCAACTGGTGCCTAACAAATTCTGTTAAATTCAAAGCAAAGTTTTCTCATCACATGCTTTTAGCAGTTTTGCTGACCACATTTCTTTGGTCAGGATCCCTTCTCCCAGAATCCAATGAATGCTTCCTTTATCGCTTCAGGTGCTGTGAATGCAATGGGCAGGAGGAGGTGGGGATCCTTGGGATGTTCGTCTCTCTTTTTTATAGTTTCAGTCCCCCTCTTGAAAACATTTACAGCTGAGATTTATGTGGAAGGAAACCCTGATGTTTTTTCCCCCACCTGGTTGAATTTCCATTGTCACCTGAAAATGAGAACAGGTGTTTGCATAGCACTATTGTAGCTGGCATTGCTAAGTATGTGTGTGTCAGGTATGCTAAACATTCATATGCCTCTTCATGCTTTGGCCCCCATTCCAGAGTGTGACGTGATGCTGCATATTCTTTATAGAAATATGCTTATAATATGAATATGGCATAACTAAGATATATTTCATGCGAGATGGGCCTTGAAAGATATCATTGGAAAGGTTATGATTTACGGAGTGTGATTATCCAATTTGTATGCATGTATCATTTCTGTATCTAAAGTTAGGAATATTGACTATGTAACCATTACAAATCAGCATGTGCTTGGGAAACACCCACCAGACAGCAGGCCATCAGCCTTGAAGGGCCATTAGGAGGAAACAATAAGACTTTGAAGATACTAATCTGTCTCCTTCCTGAGAAGTGTCCTGGGATGTTGCTTTGACACTGCAAGGTTAAGTGATAAAATCAGCTGGTGTAAAGTACCACCTCAGACACTGCTGGTACTTTTGCCCTGGAAACAGAGGCCTCCCGCCTTATGTAAATTCTATTTAAGACTAAGAAGTAAGTCAATCCAACACTCTTGTCCTTTGCCTTCCCACCCAAGAGGAAAGGCTGCTGAAAGTACCTGACGGGACAAAGGAACTAAGCTGAGGCAAAGGCAAGGGCTGAATCCAGACTAAGACAGGAGTCTACTCTGTAAAGAGAAATAACTGTAACTCTAGGCAGGTTGCAGAGTTTCTGTAGCTTAAACAACGTTTAGGGTGAGAAACTACATTTTGTAACCTCTGTTTGTAGAGTATTAAGCTTAGTTTGTGTGTTTTGTTTTATTTACTCAGCAATCTGGTTTGTTCTATTTGCTATCCCTTCTAACAACTTAAAATGTACCTTTTGTAGTTAATAAACTTATTTCTTGTTTATAACATAACCCAGTTTGTGCAATTTATATCTGGGAAGCAGGTAGAAGGTGTGCAACTCTCTCCATATTGAGGGAGAGGGCAAATTTTTATGAGCTTGCGCTGTGCAGATCTTTTACACAGTGCAAGACAATATCATCTTGGGTGTACGCTCCAGAGGGGAGCTGCACGTGAGTGCTGGGCAATTTCCTAGCCAAGTCTTCCCATAGAGAGCTGCTACAGCTGGGGTGGGAGGTGTGTGTGTGTGTGTTGCAAGAGACCAGAGAGCCTAATTCAGCAAAACAGGGAGAGGGAGTCCAGGCTGGTGAAACAGGAGGAGCTGTGAAACCCCAGTACATCAGCTGACATACCGGGATTGAGGGGGTCCAACCCATCACACAGAGGACATGCTTCCATGCCACTCATGCTCATTTAAAACAAAAATGTGTTAATTAAATTTGTGACTAAATGCCTTCTAGGAGAATTCTGTGTTTCTTGTTCTGTTTTACCTACATTCTACCATATATTTCATGTTATGACAACCCAGCACATGTTCAATTTAAGAACTCTTTCATTACAGATTTGTCAAAATGCAAAGAAGGTACCTGTAGCAGAGCATGGCAGGGCCCCCTTGGCTCCTGCCTCTGCTAATTCCACAAAATCACTCAGATCCTGGGGTGAGTATCCACTGGTAAAGTTCATTCACAGGCTTACTTCTACCATCATTTCACCATGACCAGTTAGCCCTTCACCATCGGAAGGCAGAAAAGAGCTACCTCCCTGCTTCCACTCCCTGCCTTTCCCTTTCTTTCTGCTCCCTTCTTGGCTTCCTTTCCCTGAGGTTTTTATACAGCCCTTGGCTAATTAGGCAGCAGCTGTCTCTGCCTCCCTGATTAGGGCCAAGTTATCTCCAGCCAGCTCTAATCTATCCCCTTAAATGGAAGCTGACGTGACAGAGGGCTGAACCAGCAACCCTTTGCCCAGCACCCTGTCACAGTACCAATGTGAGATTTCTAAAGATAGCTATAGCACTCGAAGCAAGTTTAAAAATCTGAAGTGCCTTCCAAAATCGGAGAGGGACGAGGTGCGGAGCATGTTTTCAGAAGTCTTAAAAGAGCACCAGCCCAATGAGGAAACTACAGAACCCGAACCACCAAAAGAAAAATCAACCTTTCATTGGTGGCATCTGACTCAGAAGATGAAAATGAACATGCGTGAGTTTGCACTGCTTTGGATAGTTAACAAGCAGAACCCATCATTGGCATGGAAGCATGTCCTCTGAAATGCTGGGTGAAGCATGAAGGAACATATGAATCATTATCGTATCTAGCATGTAAATATGTTGTGACTCCAGCTACAACAGTGCCATGCGAATGCCTGTTCTCACTTTCAGGTGATATTGTAAACAAGAAGCAGGCAGCAACATCTCCTGAAAATATAAACAACCTTGTTTGTCTGAGCAATTGGCTGAATAAGAAGTAGGACTGAGTGGACATGTAGGCTCCAAAGTTTTACATTGTTTTATTTTTAAATGCAGTTATTTTTTGTACATAATTCTACATTTGTAAGGTCAACTTTCATGAAGATTGCACTATAGCACTTATATTAGGTGAATTGAAAAACACTAATATACTAATACTAAAAATATTTGTTTTTTACAGTGCAAATATTTGTAATAAAAATAATTATAAAGTGAGCATTGTACACTTTGTATTCTGTGTTGTCATTTAAATAAATAAATTTGAAAATGTGGAAAACATCAAAAAATATTTAAATAAATGGTATTCTATTATTGTTTATCAGAGTGATGAATTGCGATTTATTTGTTTTAATCACGCAATTCATTGTTTAATTGTTTGACAGTCCTACTTTTTACCAACTGCATCACATTGCAAACTCAAATTTAATTTGTGATCTACTGTAACCCCGACATCCTTTTCAACAGTACTACCAACTAGCCAGTTATTCTCCCTCTTGAAATTATGCATTTTTTTTCCTTCTTAAGGGAGTATTTTGCACTTCTCTATATTGAATTTCATCTTTTTTTTATTTCAGACCAATTCTGCAATTTGTCAAGGTTGTTATGAATTCAAATTCTGCCCTCCAAAATGAGTGCAACCCATCTCAGCTTGGTGTTATCCACGGATGCTATAAGCACATGCTCCACTCCATTATACAAGTCATTATTTGCCCTTTCCCCTGCAAGGGAGCTGTGACCAGCACACTTTCCAGAGCTGAAGTGATGAAGCAGAGTTTGATGGGGACCTGTAGCTGCCATGCCCTGGCCACTAGCCTGGCCAGGCCTTGAGTCAGTTCTTACCTTTTCTTGCAGATTTCCAATGTATCCAAGATACAAGCGTAACCCTTCAACTAATGTGAGAATCAGGAAGGCAGCAACAAGGAGGAACTGGTAGTAACAGGGCAGCAGGCTGTACTGTAACAGGAGGGCAATAGTGACAGACCATCCCCATTTCATCCCACCAGCCCCACACCTGGCACCAGCCCCAACACAAACCCCTCCCACCCCATCGCTCCATATATTCACTCCCCATCCACTTCATCTGCCTCCCTTACTGTTACCGTGCCACTGCTGCGTCCCTTGTCAGGGACTGGGACATGGGCAGTCATGACCAGTGGTTAAATCCAGAGTCAGAGGTCAGGTGCCGGAGCCCAGGGTCAGAGCCAAAAATCAGAAATTGGAGCCAAGAGTCAGAAGGGGGTGAGCTAGAATGAGGCAAGGCAGGACAGGGGCTGTCGCAGCATGAACAGCGATGATGACAACTGCTGCTGCTGGGCTTAACAGCTGGTCTGCTGACTTTCCAGTCAGTCAGGCAGTGGACTACAGGCCAGCTGTGCTCATTAGGCTGCCCCAAGCCTGGCTCTGCTGCAAGCCCAGATTCATGGATTCACAGAGTCCAAGGTCAGAAGGGATCATTGTGATCATCCATCTGACCACCAAAATAATTCCTAGAGCAGATCATTCAGAAAAACATCCAATCCTAATTTAAAAATTGTGAGTGATGGAGAATCCACCATGGCCCTTGGTAAATCGTTCCAAGGATTTAATTACTGTCGCAGTTAAAAATTTGCACCTTATTTCCAGTCTGAATTTGTCTAGCTTCATCTTCCAGCCATATTAGATATTTCTCCGCTAGACTGTTTCTGTCTCTCCAGCGCTGACCCTTGGCTCATTTCCCAGACTCTGCCCACCCTGGACCCAGCTCTAACCAATAGGCTGAACTCTCACTCCCACCACTAAACCTGACTGCCCATGGCCCAGTACCCTGCAGAGGGATGCTTCTTGCACATGGGATGGATCAGGCAGATCTCTTAGACCTCCCCTGGCCTGGGACATTTAAACCAAATGAAAACATAAGAGGCGCACAAGAAGTTTTGCCATTTGACAGGAGTTTCCATTTCTCAGGGTTTGAAATGGACTCATTTTATGTTTTGGGAAAGGAAAGATTTTGATGGCTGGCATGGAAACAGGTTCAAGAAAGTTTTGATAAAAATCTCATGCAAAAATGGATGAAAACCAAAAACTTTCTAAAAGCTCAGTTTGAGAAAGAGTTTTTGCAAAAGGCTGTTGGTTGACAAAAACCCTTTCTGCTCGATAAACCTGGGCCTGAACACAGGCTTAGCTGGCAGCCTGCCTAGAAAGGGCAGTCGTGCAGTTGCTTGGGCGCTGAAGGAACGCATTAGGTGGGACTTCACTCATCTGCCCAGTTCTAACATCCCTGGTTATATGGTACCTTTAATGCCAGCATTATCCCCTCGGACAGGCACCAGAATGGGAAGTAGAAGACATTGAAGAATAGCAGCATCTGGAGGGGCAGGCTGGACAGCACCTCATGCCCTAGGCAGGAATGAAAAGGCACAAGGTAAGCAGGCTCTCCCATTACCACACTGCAAATCCCAGTCTCGCAGGGAAGAACCTGTCCCACAAAATTGGCATTTTACTGAAGAACAAACCTGAGAATGCAGCCTGCTCTGCATGGCACATAGATACTGTTTCTGAACACAGGAGCATGGCCCCTCCCCAGGGGATCAGGCCAGGCCCATGCAGTCGTTGGCACCAGCTGCTAATGTGGAAAGTACAGGAACTCCCCCGGCGGTGTTCCTGATGAGGTTTCACAGTGACCCCTTTCAAGATTGGCTTGTGGGTTTAGATCCCTCCAGTTTTTTTAATCCTCTCTAATGGAAATGTGGATTTTCACATTATCCACATACATGGCTGATGCTTTTATGATTCCCACCAACATCCTGGCATCAGCAATATAAATGGCAGGGGGCTCTGCAAGTTAATCATATGATGGTGTAAAACAAATTCCATTTTTACCAGTTTTCTACTTGCTGCCTCAGTTTCACTAAATGCCCCTTGTTCTTGTATTAGGAGAAAGGTTAGTAGGGTTAATAGATTCCAAGGCCACCACTGTGATCATCTAGTCTGACCTGTATAACACGGGCCAGAGACTTGTTCCTGATCAACCTGTCCACCTCTATCCTTACTTCTGGCCTCTTCATCCTAAACAATCCCAACCTTTGCAATCTCTTCACGGCACACCTGGCGGGACAAGGATAATACAAAGAGGCTCCCTGCCTGTGCACCCATCCCGCTCCCTTCCTCACTTGGAGCCCATCTCCTTCACCATGCACTGTGTTGTGTAAGGCGCCTCAGAGTGAGCACACAGCACATAGGGCAGGCCAGGAAGGCCGGTGCTTGTGCCGCGCAGAGTTCTGCCTCTCTCAGGGTAGGAGACAAACACAGCTATTCATGGAATAAAGCAAAGCCCATTTTGACTTTGCAGCAGTAAAAGCAACAGCAAACACCCAACCACAGTCCTGAAGCAGAGCCCTCGTAAGCTGTGCTTAATCCACACTGGATCTGGGGCAGGCAGAGCAGAGAGCGCCCAGCCCCTGACCCGGGCCCCAGGATTACTGTACTGCTGAGAACTGTACCTGGAGGGTAGATCTGGGCAGCTCCGCAATCCCCAGTTTTATTGTCAATGAACAGCGATCCACTGAAAGTTGTCAAGCCCCTTCGGACATTGTGAGGCAGAGCCATCGGCGCCATCTGAGCCCGCTCTCCCTCCTGATCTGCATAAGATGGTATTAATTTGGCTTTAATTAGATTATAGAGCTGCCCTTCCAAGCTGTAACTGGGGATAAATGTCCTATGCTGTGGTGGGAGTTAGCACAGAAGGGAAAAGAAAGCCCTGGGCAGGTGTTGCCTGATCTATCGATTGGATAGTGACTATATTACTGATTCAGTTTCCCCAGTTAGCACTCAGAAATATGGTAGGTTCTGCTAGATCAGGCCCCATATTCCCAGAATGCCTGTTCAGTGGGAGCCCTGCTGTGCATGGCTGTAACACACACACTTTGGAAATCACACAATGTTTATAATTTTGTGAATACAGCTCACAAAGCCATGAAGACTCTAACCCAGCAAGGCAGTTAGAGATAATACACAGACCTGCCCCAGCCCTTGCTGAACAGCCTGATGTGTCAGTTATCTTCACCGTCACCAGGGGCTGTCATCTAAGCATGGCCCCAGGTTTGCAGGCCAGGAGACAGCTGTTATAATGTGTTATGCTGATGCCACTCTGCCTAAAGGAAAGGAGTTCAGCCTCTTTTTCTTATTTGTAGATCCTCCCTCTACTGATGCTGGGGTGCCCTTCTCCCATAGCTTATTAATCCTTTTACCTCAAGCTTATTAGCGTATACATCAATCAATGACCATGGTATTCTTGTGGTCAGACATCTGCTGATGTTCCTGACTTTAAACACCCCAAACTGGCATAAAGTAGCATCTTGTGGTTACCTGTCAGCAGTTTAGTCCCTACAGCACTCTGCCTTGTGCTGTCTTCTGATCCAGGGTTACACCAGGTTTGCTACTCCAGTGTTAAGGCTTTTTAGGCCTTGGGCCTTAGATAAGTTTAGCTAAGCTATTGCCTTACAGTTGTTGAGGCTTGTAAGCTCATTGCATTACTGCCTTAACTTACACCTGTGCCTCACCTAGCAACTACCTTCAGGCATCATATAGGCTACCCAGGTGAGCTCCTCGGTGAGTGCTGTGGCCACTGGCTGTGGGACTCCGTAGCCCTAGTGGGAGGAATGTTGGTTGGAGAGAAGTGGGCAGTTAGAATGGCTCAGCAGCCTGTTGAGCTGAGCAGGTCCGGCTCAGGGCCCAATTCACAGCTAGCTCCAGTGGGGTTGCAATGACTCATGTGGGCAGTGAGTCCTTCTCCTCCTAGGCCACAGGAGCCAGCAGTAGCGGAAAATGTGACGGAAGAAATTAAATATTAGTGGCAGCAAGTCAAATATTATTGAGAGAGACGCATCAGGATGGACCCTGAACTCCATCTAGGACTGCGCCAAGGTACAGCCATGCCCTAGTGATGGAGGCGGTGGGTGGAGGGAATAGCACCAGGGTCCTACGTGACAGAGTGCAACTCTACGACCCTCGTTTCCTCAGAGCAACCACTGAACGATTGGCCTCAAGGGATGAGGGCCCAGCCACTCTGCTGCAGATACAAGGTGTGCCGCTCAAACACACAATGACCACGAGAAGATGACAGAGGTGAAGACAGAAGACCAGCTTCTGCAAAGAGCAATAGCAGGAAGGGGAACAAAATAAAACCACAGCCAGATGAAGTTTTATTAAGTTGTTTGATCATCTCAAGGATTCTATTGTCCGTTGAATTCAGTTGCCTCCTAGGAAGAGAGGTGCTAGACTAATTGTAATTACACAGCTGTATTTTATGTGTACCTCTGTATGTGGATATAGTTAGTACTGTACGTATAAAGAGCGCTATCTGCTGGCACAAACATGAAGTCTGCAGTATTTATATACTAAGACTACAGGATTATCACTCTGAAGCCCAAAATGTCTGTAGTCAGTCTGAAGTGATAGAATCAGCTACAAGCATGAGAGCACCTCTCATTCAGAATATTGTTGCCTGTTTTAGATCTGAGTGGCTGGTCAAATTCTGGGGCTTTAGGGACGTTCCAGGTGGAAGCAGAATATCCTCTTTGATGCAGTCTTGTTTACTTACAAGGAACATACAAAGTCCTTCTCTGAGCGCAGGACTAAAGGAAAGGTTCCTTACAGCCCTAATCATCTTTAGCCAACACACCAAAAAGTTCTCTCTGACTTTTACCAAGGACACAGTGCTTGACGTTCTTGCTTTTTGCCCCTTCCCCTTCTCCCTCTAGCCCCTTGTCTGTTCTGAGTTTCTGTGTGTGTGCGTAACCCCCCCCCCCCTTAACTCACATTGGTAGTAGTTTCTGGGCAGATTCTATTTGCCTTGTTTTAGATGTGACCCCTGCTCTGTCTCTTGCAGCTGCCTCATGTAAAGGGTGTGCTCACACATCAGTTTCAAGCAGGAGCTTAACGCAGCCCATAACAAGGTTGGCTTGAGCATTGACCTGCTAAACCCAGAGTTGTGAGTCCAATCCTTGAGGGGGCCAATTGGGGTAAAAATCTGTGTGGGGATTGGTCCTGCTTTGAGCAGGGGGTTGGACTAGACGACCTCCTGAGGTCCCTTCCAACCCTGATATTCTATGATTATTTTATGAAGGTTTAACCCAGCTCACAGCAGGATCAGCAGGTTCAGACATCACCGGGTCTTGCAGTCTCTTAGGTTCCAATTTTAAGTTCTCAGCCATTTGACTTTACACATTACACCCGTGTAATGCATGTATCTGTGCTACGGCAAGTGTCCCACACCATTGCGGTAGCAGAGAACTCAGCCAATCACCATCATTACTCTACAGCTAATTTGCACGCAACAATTTCATTGGTTGTATGAGGGTGACTGCACAGTTTATGGATTACGTGGCTCAGCTGCCACCCCTTTGTGCCCAACTGCCACCCACACAAATCAACACAGAGAAATCTCCCAGCACAACCCTTCTCTCACATACACACGAATCAACACAACACAACCACACACAATAACCCCAAATATCACTCTGAAGTCTAGAATGTCGGTAGAGTCAGTGTGAAGTGATGGAAACAGCTGTAAGTAAGGTCAAGGGCTCATTTTGTTCACAATATCACCAGTGTGACAAGCTACTCCTCCCACTCACCCCCCAGATGAACAGCTGTCACATATATAGACCAACCTGGTGAGTCTTTATTTGGTACCATTGCTGCTACCATTCCAGTATTCACTCCTTGTCTCTTGTATGCTTAGACATAAGGGTTTTAGTGTTTTCTCCCCAGGAACTGGAATCCCAGAGATGCATTCTAGCATGTGGTAATTATTATGTGGTGTCACTTTGAGAAGCAGCAGTCAGGTGCCTAAATAACTTAGTAGCTCATATCAGACTTAGCCTGACAGCCAATGAAAATAACATCTTATTTATTACAATAAGAACAAATCTAATCTAATATAGAACTAGAAGCATTAAAGAAATAGTTCTAGACACAGAAACGGCTCACTTGTGTCTATGTCAGTCTGTCTTGAGTCTTAATTATTTACAAATATACAAACCTTGTGCCATGTCCTGTCTGTCCTGAGTAAGATCTCATCCAAGAGTCTAGGTACATACCCTGTGCAGCTAGCCACTCCAAATGCCACAGCCACGCTGCTATTTTTAGTGTACTAGCTCAATCAGAGCTAGCCCGGGTATGTCTCCATGAGCTGGGAATTACAGCGCCAGTGCCAGCGTAGACTTACCCTTAGAATCCCTTTAGGCACCTAACTCTCCCCATACAATACATTGGGAAGTGTCTGCCTAATTCAGCTGTGAATCCCACTGGACAGCAGGGTGCTTAGAAGTCAGGCGTTGCAATACCAGTGTACCTTTGTGCATCTAGCCTAGTAAGCGAAGGGACTGTACAGTGTCTAGTGCGATAGGACCCTGTTCTTCGTGGTTTCCCTCCTAGGGTAGGTGGGTGAGGCCATGCTCAGTAATAAGGTTTGTGACGTGCAGAGGACTATTCTTATTATCCAGCTGCAAAGCTTACTAAAGGGTAGGAAGGACAGTCCAGTGACTAGGAAGCTGATTTGGCTGATGTAGGATCAGTTCCCTACTCTGCCACAGATGTCCTGTGTGGCCTTGGTCATGTCATTTAGGGCCAGATTTGTAAAGGTATTAAGAAATCTAGCGGGATTTAATCATTTTTTTAAAAATCCCACCAGGCACCTATGTGTATAGGCGCCCAAACATCTCACAAATCTAGCTCTAACACTCTGTGCCTCAGTTCCCCATATGGAAAACAGGGACCTTTCCTCCCTCACAGGGGTGAGGAGTCAGCCACAAAGAGCCATCAGTTACATGAAGAGTGAAATAACCAGGATGATAAGCCTGGCTGGCTCCCAGAACAGGTCAAATAGTAAGTGGACCATGTGGAAGGAAAACAGAGGTATGGTGGGTTGCCCTACCCCCACTGTAACCTAACCAGGGACTCGGATTCAGGGGAGTGGCTATCAGAAGTGATTTCAAGCCAAATACAGCAAGCTGTTCTGGTCCAACTTCAAAGAGGGAATCTAGCTGCAGGATATGGATTTGGAGGATTTATATTAGCTCAGTTCTGAAGACACTGTCTTCCTGTAATGCTGGAGAAGAAAATCCCTGCTCCTTTAAAGTAACTTTGGGGGTTACTAAATTGGGCTTTCCAAAAACTCTTTATACAATGTTTTATTAAAATGTCCTTTGTTAGTTTTAGATTGCCAGGTTTAAAAGCCAGAAGGGAGCATTCTGCTCATGCAGTCTGACGTCCTGTACAACACAGGCCAGAGAATTTCACTCAGTGATTCCTGCATCACCCCCAGTCCTTCATGGTTGAGCTAGAACAGACCTTTTTGAGCGAAAAAAAATCCAACATTCATTTAAAGAGTCAGATGGTGGAGAATTCACCATGTCCCCTGGTAATTTGTTCCAACACTCCAACACCCTCTGTACAGAAACGGCAATTTCCTGCAATATTCTTGAAAAACCCTTATTGAATTAGGGTCCATAGTACTAAATGCAAAGTTTAGGTATTGTTGTGCATCAAGATTGCAAGTAACCTCTCTAGGGGGAAGATGGGATGTAAGGCCTGGCTGATCACAGGACTATACTGAACAACATGCCAGACAAGAATGGACTTTTGGGGCAAACAGTGGTTTGCTTGGGGAAATGTCCATGGGGAGGTGAATACCAATCCCCACCCCCCACAGTTATGCAAAATTCCAGCCTTTAGAAGGTATGTCTTGAAGAGTGAGCCTCTGTTCGCTGATCACCCGTTTCATGAGTCCAAAATCAAAGCCTCAAGCTGCATAAAGGAAAGAGTGACCTATTCATGTTGGTTCTGGTTCAGAATTAGAGATAATTGTGAACTTGTAACCATGGGCAAAACACATTGTGGGTTTTGAAGGACTGATACCTACTAGAGCCCAAGGTTGGAGTTATGGGGGAGTGTCACAGGGCAGGTACACCCAATCAAAGGGCATCAGGTTGTGGGGGGACCAAAGTAGAGATTTAGGGACCAGTGGCCCAAACCAATGCAGCCACCCCTCAGTGCAGGGTCACACAGCCCAAGTAGCTACAGTTAGTAAACAGTCCTTCTGCTGCACAGTTCACCCTTCCAGGTGTCAGCTGCCCCACTGGCAGGGCAGGGGGAGCCAGGCCTACCATGCGCCACCAGTGCTTCTACAGTCAGTCTCAGTCACTTGGTACCTCAGTCCTGATCCTTCAGTCACTTCCTACCCTGCCTTCCAAGGCTGGTAGTCTCCTACTCTCTACTGTCTCTCCTCTGTTGGCAGTGCTTCACTGGGGAGTCCATTGGAGCCTCAGACTGGCTTCTGAGCTCTGGCCATCTCCCTATAAGAGCCTGCAACACACATCTGTTCTCATCAGTGGTCAGTCCAGACTGACCTGAGCTACTTCCTTTTATACTCTGGTTCCAGCTAGAGCATGCCGAGCAGGGGCGTGGCTTCCTTGGGCCGCAGAATGTGGTTAACCCTTTCTGAACCAGCGCAGGATAAGTACACCCCATCCCAGGGTGATCTCTGATAAGCTTATTAGCATGAGGGTATGTTCCTTTATTGTTTTAAGATGTTTTCTCTGTAATGTTTTCATCTTAATAAAGATGCTTGCTTAAAAAAGAGCTGTGTGGTAACTTGTAATTGATGGCAATTACACCACTTATGGCCATCTAAGAGCAAGCACAGCACAGACACTGGTCTATTTAGGCAATTTGGTTTGCTGGCAATATCACAGTGCAAGTAGGGAACCACGCAGCCTGGGAAAAACTGCAATCAAGAGGGAGAGAGACATGGGTCTCTACTGAAGAGAAGTGATGACTGAAGAGCTGGGAGCCTAGAGTAGGTGTCCTCAAAGGCCCTGACAGGGGGAATACAGTGCAGTTGCCCTGAGCTGTGACACACTCGTTATTAAAAAACTTTGCCACTTTTATTTCCAAATTGGATTTTTCTGACTTCAACCTCTAGCAGTTGAATTTTGTTATCCCTTTGCTGGACTAAGTCAGTGTTGTTCTTCTTGTGTAGGTAATTACAGATAGTGATCAAGTCACCTCTTAGCCTTCTCTTCAATACACTGTTAGGGAACCAGAAGGCAGGTAGTCTTGCCTAGTGGTCAGAGGAGGAGTCCTGGTCAGGGAACAGCATTGAGGGACAGCACTGGCAGAGTCAACTGCTGATTACCAGAGCCAGGGATTGAGACAGAACCAAAGCTGAGGGCTGGAGCTGGGATCAGATACCAAATGCCAAAGCCAAGGGTCAACCCAGAGTTGGAATTAGAGGTCAGAGCCAGGCTTGGTAACTGATGGTTGGCAGTGAGCTGTAAGGCCAGGAACTGGAGGAGAGGCAAGGATCAGGGGCACAGTGGGAAGTGGGGGTGAAACAGGTGCCAGAAACAGAGCAGGAATCAGGAACAGGGTTGGGTGCAGAATGCAGGCAGCAGGCACAAGCAGGGTCCAGTGTAGAAGCAGGAAATCACCTAGTAGCTCAACTTCACGTGACTTTTTCTGGCTTAAACAGCATGGTGGAGCTGGGTGATCCTCCAACAGGGCTCCCATGGGCGGCGCCTTGGATGAGGCTATAGTCCTGCTAGCTCCTTGGACCGCCACGTTTCAGCAGACTTTGGGTGGTGGCCAGAATGCAACAGCTGGCTGGGGACATAAAGGCCTGCATTCGAGACCCAGGGCATTGCATCGATTACACTGAGCTCCTTTCATCTGTTTTCCAGGCTCTAAAGTCACTTTTGTAGTTCTTCTCAGGACTCACCCCAAATATTCAGCCACCTGCTATAACTGGGCATTGCATACAGGCAGTGGTCTCACCAGGGCCTTATACAGGTCACAAAACATCCCTATTTCTCATTGATATTCCCCCATTCATACATCTAAGGCTCGCATTAGCTTTCTGAGTCACAATATCATACTGGATGGGAGCACGTATTCAACTGGGTGCACGATGCCCAACTCCTTGTCAGTCACGGTTTTCCAGGGTACAGTCCCCCAGCCAGTCAGCGTTCCTACATGCATTACCTTCCATTGGGCTGCATTACAGCTTCTATTGCTTGCTTGTGCCCAATTTACCGAGCAATCCAGATTGCCCTGTAACAGGGACCTGTTCTACTCTTCCCACGCCCCTCGCACAATATTTGAGCCATCTGCAAACTTTGCCAGTAGTGATTTTATGTTTTCTTCCAGATGACTGACACAGAGATTGAATAGCTTTGGGCTAAAAGCTGACCCATACAGGACCCCACAGACAGACCCCACTCTTTGATGACTCCCCATTTGTAAGAAAGGCTCGGCGGCAGGAAAATGGAAGGATAGAGGATCTGGGGGGAGCTTA
Source organism: Chelonoidis abingdonii (assembly GCF_003597395.2). Lineage (NCBI taxonomy): Eukaryota > Metazoa > Chordata > Testudines > Testudinidae > Chelonoidis > Chelonoidis abingdonii. The sequence continues at coordinate 27,784,535 of NC_133790.1, read as the reverse complement.
GTTGTAGGCAAATAAATTACAATAGTAATCAGCTGGAAGCTTGGTCTTTATTATTCAGGTTATATTTACATTCATCCATGCAGAGCACTAGATGAATATGCAGATTCCCCCTATAAGCGTCTACAGTGAGGAAAGGAAGATTAGCCACCTATAATCAGAACATTTGTCAGTACAGATGATAACAATAGATAAGAAAATGTCTCATCTCCTTTCTCACTCAGATTCTCACACACTGCCTGCTCCTCCCACAGTTCACAATCACACATGACCCTCTCAGGAGGGGTTTCATTATAATCAGTCTAATTATTGCTAATTTAAAAATTCTGAAAGGAACAAAAGGAAAAAGGGAAGGAAGGGAAAGAAAGGCATTCTGGGAGTACCCCACTCGAATGCCCTACAGCTGATTACAGTCAGGAGGGATACGATATAGACCCAGGCCTGAGTCTCTCACACTGGTTTGCAACTAGTTCCTGTTAAATCCAGTGGCAACTGTGTGTATGTAACTGAATCTGTGCAGAGATCTATTCATTATGCATTGCAACATGCTCATGGCATTCACAATAAATAAGACAGTCCATGCAAATTATTGCGTGTTAAGCTTAGATTCTCTTTCCATGCCATAATTGCTTCTTCCGCATAGTAGGTTTTGGTGGCTCTGTTTTGCATAATGAGGACGCAGCGCACAATTCTTTAAACAGCAAACAGATCCGGTCAAAAAAGGAAGCAACACAATTTCATAACAAATTTCATTTGGTTTGAAATGAAACCTTTTCCATTTTTCAGGAATTTTGTGCATCGTTTCGAATCAAAGTTTTTTATCTAATCTTTTATCAACACCAATATTGCCCTTATGTTTTTGCCAAAACCTAACTTTTTGACAAACAAAAGTTTTAGATTAAAAATGTTAATTAAAAATTTATCCCCAAATTCCAGAGAAAACGAACCATTTCAATAACAACAAAGTTTATGACATATTTCACATGGGCGGAAAGGCTATTTTTTTCAATGGAAAACCTTTTATTTCAAAAATGTTGACCATCTTTAATAGCAAGTAAGAACAAATGGCAACATTTTCAAGTGTTGATGCCTAACGTTTGGCCCCTAGGTGAGGTTTTTTTCAAAGGCACAGATGGTACTTTCACTTGTAAATGGGCAGGTCTCTGCTTTCTTGTTGAAAATCTTCCCCTTCAGAGGTCTAATTCTGGCCACAGTTGCTGCCCCAAGGAGTTGAGCATCCACATACACTTCCTGTGGCCTGCTGTACAGGTTTGGTGTGAGAAGAAATGAGTGTCTATGCCCGTGGGGCAAAGGTGGAAAGGGGCTGGTACGTACAGCTAATGGACGCAGCGGCAAGGGCTGCTTTGCTTGTCTTTACACCCAAGAGCCCTTTGCATAAGGCCGAGCCAGAGAGCAAGGAGACCAGAAAACACATAGAGGAGGCAGACAGCTGGATTTGCTGTGGGAAGTTGGAGAACCCAAGCAGGATAAAGGATAATTAGTTATTGACAAGCTGAGAGAGGTAGTTTGTTGGGGGAATACAGCGGAGTAATTAGCTACGTGGTAGAAATCAGGAGGAGAAGGTAGTGAATCGAAAGAGGAAGCAGGGGGGTTCTCCAGGCTGAGGGTGGAGGAAGCAGCCAAGGACATATGAAAATAACCTGGCAATAAGACTGCAAAGATGAAAGGCTCCTCCATGCTGACCACTCCTACCTCCAGCCTGCGGAGGAGTGGTCTTGAGTGACCTTGAGGGGAGGAGAGAAAGAGAATTCAAGAGGAGCCAGGAAATTTCTCAGCCTCAGAAAGGTTAAATGAGCCATAGAGGCTGCACAGGGCTTACAAGCCCAGCATCCCTGTTCAGTCGCACTCTAATGGGACAGCTCTAAAAGGAGAACACTTAAGTGGCTGCTTGAGGATCCTGCAGGTGGGTGGGGGCTGCATTTAGTGGGACCAGCACAGATGGGAAGCAGCACTGAAGCTGAAGAGGAGTTTCTGAACAGTGCCCGGGGCCTCCAGGCTGCCCCATCACCAAGGAGCCTGTGAACCCTCTATGTTCCCTATAGGTTTCTGCTGACCCCATTCCTCCAGCCAAGTCAGTTCTTGCTGCTCTCCAGCCTGCTGACATGGACCAGCCATTGTTGTTCCTGCTGCTATTGCCTCTCTTGGGAGCAGGAAGCCTTCCAGCACTGCCTGCAGATGGCTGAGTCCCTCATCTCCTTTCCCATCTCCATTAAAAGAGCAGTGGCTCCAGCTACTCCTCTCTGCCTGGGGTTCGGCCCTTCACTCCATGCCCACTTCTCTGCTCCTTCCCTTATGAAAAAACCCTACTGGCTCCTGGGCCTGTTGCTTGTCTTTCCCCCTTCTGCCGAAGAGGCAGCAGGACCTGTGCTTCTCAGTTTCCACCTGCCCCCTGTGCTCACACCTTCATCCCTAGACTCACCTCTACTCCTGCTTACTTGCTTTGGGGGCAGAGGGTTCCCAATCCCAAGCCTTGTCTGGATGGAGAAAGAGGTGCTTTTAAAATAGGGTGAACTAACACAGCTCAAAACGCTGGAGTAGACAGGGCAAGTGGTATTTTCCCACGTTAGCTGGCTGACATTAACCCTTGGAACGGGCTAGGATTGGCCACGACCAGCTAACACATTTTAAAGGAGTTAGAACCTATCTACATTAGTGGCTAATGTGTTTTTAAATAGCACTTAATTAAAATGTATTAGCCACCATGATTTTTAAAAAACCCACCTTTGTCCTGCACCAGGGTCTTAGAAAACTTCTTAAAGATCTTAAAACGAAGGGAATAAAAAAATAAGGAAAATGATTCATTCCAGGGGGCAGAGGCGGGGCGGAGAGAAAGGGTGACAGCAGGGATGTGTAACGTCAAGTCACAGAGACCGAGACCTGGGCATCACTGCGAAGAGTGCTGTGGACAATATTACTGAAAAGCTGATCATGCCATTTGTAAGTCATTGGTACATCCCTGACTGAAATGCTGTGTTCTGTTCTGGTTACACCCTCTGCCGATAGTTACAGCAGAAAGAGCAGGGACTAGAAATGGGTGATACCAATGATAGGAGGCCTTGCTGTCTAATGACTTATGCAAAACAACTGAAGAAGACAGGAGTGTTCATAGGGCTGGATCAGGCAGAAATAAGTTAAAGAGTGTGGAAAACTTGGAGATAGTCCAGCGGAAGGCATCAAAAATGACTAGGGGGCTGGAGCACATGACTTATGAGGAGAGGCTGAGGGAACTGGGATTGTTTAGTCTGCAGAAGAGAAGAATGAGGGGGGATTTGATAGCTGCTTTCAACTACCTGAAAGGGGGTTTCAAAGAGGATGGATCCAGGCTGTTCTCAGTGGTGCCAGATGACAGAACAAGGAGTAAAGGTCTCAAGTTGCAGTGGGGGAGGTTTAGGTTGGATATTAGGAAAAACTTTTTCACTAGGAGGGTGGTGAAGCACTGGAATTGGTTCCCTAGGGAAGTGGTGGAATCTCCTTCCTTAGAGGTTTTTAAGGTCAGGCTTGACAAAGCCCTGGCTGGGATGATTTAGTTGGGGTTGGCCCTGCTTTGAGCAGTGGGTAGGACTAGACACCTCCTGAGGTCTCTTCCAGCCCTGAGATTCTATGATTCTATGAAAGAGACCAAGATGACTAGACCTGTATTCAAAACAGGATGATCTGATAACATTCACCCTGGGATGCTAAAGGAATAAGATGAAATGGTATCACAACCATTGACAATTATACTTGAGATCTTTTGGAGATCACAAAGCTTGTTGTGGTCTCACTTACACTGATGTAAATCAGGAGTAACTCCATTGGAACAATGGAGTTGCACCAGCATCATTCCAGTGTAAGTGAGGTCAAAACTGGTCCCTGGGGAACTGGGAAAGACTGAAGCTAGCCCATGTGTTTATGAACTGAAAAAGGGAGACCCGGATCTTTACAGAACAGGGAGTTTAACTTCCACACCTAGCAACTGACTGCAATTAACACGGGAGTCAGACTCTACATTCCAAGGATACTTGCTGGGCTAGTGCTCCAAAAATAGCTGTGTAGACAGTGCTTGGACTGGAAGTCGAGGAGCCCGAGTTTCAGTCCAAGCTGCAGCGGCGAAGCACTGTCTACACAGCTGTTTTTAGTGTGCTAGCCCTGCAAGCTAGAGTCTGTCGACCTGGGCTGGTAGGCTCGCCCCTGGGAGCTGTGTACCTGTGCTTATGGCTGAGGGTGTGGATAAAGGTGAAGCTATATGACTCGGACTGTGCAGGTAAGGATCTGAATGGGAGTTCGTGGATGTGGTTGAAGCTGCGTGGGTGCAGATGACACTGTGGGTGGAAAGTGAACCTGGTTGGGGGAATTCAGGGGGGGCAAGCGGTTGTGTGAGGGTGGCACCATAGGGTGTCTAGGGGAGAGCGGGGGGGTTGGTGCAGGTTGGAGAGTGATGCGGGTGTTGGTGAGGGCATGCTTGGACGTGAGTGGCGTGTGTGTGAGGGGTAGGCTAGTTGGGTGCATATTCTGGGTGAAGTCAGGAGCATGGGGTGCAGTGAAAGGCTGTGGCATTGTTTACAGGGGGAGCAGACGTGTCCCAGGGAGGGGGCCAACTTTACCATGTGGCCAGGATGACTAGTTTGCCTTGTTTTGGCAGGCAGTCCCTTCCTACCAGAAGAAAGTGCCAGTAAATTCCATTCTATTCACCACATGTCCCTGCAGCCAGCAGGGCTCGTGGAGATGCTAGAGCATATGCTTGCTTCAGACTCTGAAGACCAGGGCAAGTCAGTGCTTCCTCAACGATCCTGTGTTCTCCTTGTGTTTCCATAGGGTTTTTAAACTCTGCAGAGCCCACGCATGCAGGCTGCCACTGGTGCGTCAGAACCACCAGCTGTGTGTACAGAGGGCGTTGCTGGGAATATAATGGTTCAGTGAAAGATGCTGGATTCTTCAAAGTGTGAGGGAGGCAATGACTCAGCTGATTAGATTTGCATTTAGCAGTGGAGCCTCCTGGTCATCCCGGTCTCCTCTGGGGCAAGTGCAGTCTCAGCAGAAATCAGTTTCTTCCATGTTAAGAGCCTTTTCCAGTTAACCAAGACATGTCTCCAGTTCTAAGGCAAAGACAAAGGCAGGACAACAGGATTAACCAAATCTGCTCACCTAGTGTTTCTGAGTTTGCCTTCTGCACGGGTCAGTATTGCTAGGTATCATGCTGCTCCAGTTTCTTTGCAGCAAACACTCTCTCTTCCCTGAGTTGCCTGCAACCCTGCTGGAGGAGCTGGGGCACAATATTGACCTGCTATGGCCAAATGCAGAGAGGGGAGCATGTCCGGGCTTTGTGTCATTAAAGTCTTGTCTATATCCCAAGTTGTACTGGTTTAAATAAAAGATGTGATTTAAAAAAAAAGTGATTTAGTTAAACCAGTACAAAACCCTGTGTAGAGGCTCTTCATTCAATTTAAATTTGGTTTAGGTTGTTTTAGTTGAAATTGTTAAAAACCAGGTTTAAACTGAATTCCGAATGGGCACACTGAGTTTTGCACTGGTTTAATGGAATCAGTTGTTGAACCAAGTTACAGGTGAACCAGTGCAACCAGGAATATAGACCAGGCCCATAGGTCTACCAGTGCAGTGGGTGCACATTACAAGATGAGGCATGAGCACTGTTGTGGGTACACATTAACAAATCTAACCCCACGTGTCCAAACTCCTTTTCCACAGAAGCAATAGATTTATCAACTGCTCTACACAGAGGGAACAAACCATAGTCAAACCACTTCATTCCAGTCAGAGGAGTCTTTTCCATGTGAGGGGCTGCTCCATTTAGGCAAATAGAGTAAATGACATTTCTGCAGGAATTAGGAACATCTCCCAAATCAGGGCTTTGGCAGTTGATGTTAACTTAAAATCTGTCACTTTAACCCTTCATTGCTAACATGTGGCAAGTTCAAGATACAAAAGGAAACATACTTGCCATGGCGAATGAACAGCCTTTAATAGGTGTATGCAGCAGGAAAACAAGGAGAGAACGTTGGGTTAGTATTAAGTGTCCTGTTCCTGATGCATTGCAGGGCCAAGGGTCCTTTCCCACCCCCACCCCCAGGAGGGGCAGAGAACAGGCTGGCTCCTGACCAGTGAGCAAAAAGCAGCCTCTGCACTCCAAGGCCAGAGCAGCGAGACTGCTTCCTATGCTCTGCAGGCAAGGAGGGCGAAATGCCAGACTCCCACTGTGGGAAGTCACTGCTGACCAAGATGTGGCACATCACAGGCCCCAGAACCTCACCCACCCACTCCTGAAATAGACCCTTAACCTCTGGCTGAGTGACTGAAGTCCTCAAATCATGGTTTAAAGACTTCAATTTCCAGAGAATTCTCCATTTACGCTAGTTTAAACCTGCCAGTTATGTTTACCTTTCAATATGACATTTTTCATATCTGGTGACTTGAAGGAATGTAAACTTTTTTTTGAAAAAGTTTCAGCAAAATAAGTTGGGCACTTTTGAGGACAAGGAAAGTGGGGGATGGCGGGCAGGGGGAAATACATTTTGGCCATTATAAAAATGCAACTTTTTGTTAAAGCCCTAGCTCCTTAGTGCTTTAAGCCAGAAATCGAAATTTGTCACAGGGACAGTCTGCAGTGATCTGGGGCATGTCCATTTCAACTTGACTGAGTTAAAAGATTTATATACACGGTTGGATTTTCATTCAGTAGACATCGGTCTCCCAATATTTTCTTGGCATCACTTCTGTAAGTTGAGGGGAACTTCGGTCTGCCTTCAGAATGCTCCCCTTCTCCTGGGGGTATGTGCTATGCCACATTGCATTCTGGGTCCACATGCTGTTATACACAGGCTCCCTCCTCAGTCACTGTGGTTTGGTCACTGCACAGGCAAGGATCCTGCCGAACTGGGCCTGCATGGCTAGTTTCCCTGTAAACGTGCGGGACTCACCCCTGCGGTGCCTCCTGCTGGTCGTCTCAGGGAATTTGGTCTGAGCGCCCTCTGCAGGCCAGTGTCCTGCTGTCCCCCGCCCCCCGTGTCCCTCCTGGACCCCAGAGCCCCTTGTCTTTGGGTGCTTCCTGCTGGCAACACCTCCACAGTCTCATGGTTCTCCGCACCCTGCCTCAGTCATGGGCGACTGCCAGTCTCCATCCAGCCCCCGCTCCCTGGGGCAGACTGCAGTGTAAAAGCCACTCACCATAGGCAAGGGGAGTTTGGACCAGCTGCCTTCCTCTGCCTTCTAGTACCTCTATGGGCCTTGGACCAGGCCCTGCAGCCTGAGGAGTTGCCAGACTGGAGGTCCCCTGCTCCTCTGGTCTTTCCCCAGCCCTGCCTCACTGCCAGTACCCTTCCTGCAGGCAGCCAGGCCCTGCTCTCTCCCAGCCTGGAGAGAGACTTCTGGGCCTCTGGCTCACAGCCTTTTTATACAGGCCGGCGGTGGCCTGATTGGGGCACGGCTGCAGCTGTTTCCCCAAGGCTCAGGGCTGGTGCAACCCATTAGGCGACCTAGGCGGTCGCCTAGGGCGCTGACATTGGGGGCGGCAACCAGGGTCGTCAGCGGTATTTCGGGGGCAGGACCTTCCGCCGCCTCTGTCAGGAGTGCCATTTTGGGGGCAGGAACTTCCACCACCTAGGGCGCCAAAAAGGCTCCCGGCGCTCCTGGCAAGGATTGCTGCTTTCCTAGCAGCAGCCCTCTTGCAGTCTCAGCCCTCTCCCAGGGCTGATTTCAAGCCCTTCAGGGCAGGAGTGGGTCACCACCCCACTCCATTCCCCGTGAGGCGATCCATCTGAAAATGTGACGGATGATGAATAGTGACTAAGGGAGGGAGCAAGGGATAGTGTGTGGTGGAGGGTTAATGAGTGTAGTGGCACTAGAGGAGTGAGTGTGTTTAGGAAGTACCGCTGACATTAGCAAACAGCAGTATGGGTTGCCATTTGTCATTCACCTGAACTAAAATGGGATGAACCATTACTTCTAGCTCAGGCGGTGTTTCTGCTCTAGCACCTGCCAGCTGATGGATCACTTGCCCATTTGGTTTTGATTTTACTTAGCCAGATTTATGTCACAATATTAGTATGTTCAATTGTCTTTAGCAGCGTCTACTTACTCCACATCTCGTTTTCTGATCGCTCTCCCAGAGGCCATGACCTCAGCGACTTTGGACACAATCGGGTCATAGTTCATACTAGCCACAGCAATCACCTCCTCATTCCTACAACAAAGATCAGAGGTGTGAAGGAGACATTGCAGGTAATTAAGTGAATGGCTTTAGATGGACACTTTTTTCCTTCATGAAAGGGTAAACTCCTTGATGGAACCACCAGGATTATGAACCTATAATCTCTTCCCAGCTTCAGGAGCCCCCATTAGCCCATGTGCTTGTTACCTCAGACAGCAGCACCCGGTGAGGGAGAGCGGTCGGTGAGCAGCACATGGGCAGGCACTGGTGGGGAGTGGATGGAGACCTGGCTCCATGCCTGGTCCCAGCTTTGCTCATGGGACAGCACAGCTACACACTGCCCCTAGTCAGGGCACTGCAGTCCAACCCTGTGGTGCTCTGATGTGGCTTTAAGTACTAAAACAACCCAAAACTTTTTTTGAGGTGGAAAAAAAATGTCCAGCTGCCTCTGGAGAAGGAGGGCAGAACCTAGACAACATGATGATAGAAGTTGTACTAGAGATGTGATGCCTTCTAGTGTGCATAGAAACCATAGTGCTGTGGGTGGTGGAAAATTAGGTGAATGCGATTCTAGCCTTTTATTTCCTCTGCCGATATGTTAAAAAGTGCCCAGAAACAAAATGAAATGGTTCATTGCAGGTTGAGCAAAATGTCTGTCAACTTTTTCAAATCACCATGTTTTTTCAGAGTTTTTGGATTAGGTCTGGTTGAGCTGAAATTTTAAAAAAGCTTTTTTTGGAAATGCCAGCTGGGCTGAGAAATCATTTATTCCCCCAGCTCTAATGAGGACCACACCTAATAACGTACAGTGGTTTTTCACTGCTAAAAAGAGTCGGGAATGTCATACAGACAAAGGGACATGCAGTCTGCCCAGAGCACTTGAGCCTAAATCAAAATGAACCTGTACAGCATTCAAGTAATGATTATGCTTCTGACAAGAATACAACGTGTTCACAATTTCTCTGAGACCTGCAAAGAGATTCACGTGTAGAACAACATGAAAAGCAATGCAATCCCTCACAGAGTAAAGTAAGAAATATTCCAATAAGAGGGTCCTTCTGTATCAAAGTCCAGGGATGGAGTAACGATAAAGTACTTAAACTCATTGATTCAACAGAGTGGTAGCTCCAATAAGGATAGAAGAAAAATTAGCTGGATTAATATGTTCTATCCTGAGAGAATTAGATATTTTTGAAAATCCCCATCGTCAATCTATTTAGCTCATTGAAGAGAAGCGTAAGAGGTGACAAGTACCTAGATTAAGGATTCTGACAGGAAACAGCTGTTTAATCTAGCATGGTCAGAACGAAGGTCCAATGGCTGGAAGCTGAAGATCGACAAATTCATACTAGAAATATGGCACACATTTTTACCAGTGAGGGTAATTAACCTTTGGAAGAATTTATCAAGGGATCGGGTTAATTCTCCAGTTCTTTGCAAGTGTCCCACAGGAAATCGGACATTGAATGGGTTGATGGATAAGCTTGAGGAGCAGTTGTTGATGCTGTTGAGCTGAACAACATTCTGTTTTGAGATCTCAAATACACCGATGGCCTTGTCTTGTTGGCTCAGTTGGATGAATTGCTGTAGCTAGGCAAGAAGTAGTGTGTAGTGATTATTAATCTGGATAAAATTCTATCCTGGGCCTTGCTATCAAGCATTCTCTAACTTTAAATTTCAAGCAGCTCACCTATTAACAGTCCAGACTGGACATTGAGCAGGTGGCAACTGGCAAATACCTGAAGTGTCACAGACAGTGCTGGAGGTTGCTCAAGAGATGTGGGCACTTGTATAGCAGCAGCTGCTGCCATGTTTCACACCCTTCATCAGCCTCTGTTGCAAAGTCATGACATTAAGCTTGCTACAACGCTGTGGCTCTACAGAGCCATGGTTCTACCCACTCTGTTGTACGCAAGTGAAATGTGCATGCTGAGGAAGGCTAACGAGCATTTGATCGATGTTTTCGGTTCTTATCGTCTACATCCGTTTCTCCTTATTAAGAGGCAGGACATGATCAGAAATGAGGATATTTGAAGCTGACCCCAGCAATGGCTTCCATCAGCAATGGTTTGGTTTTGGTGAATTTCTTGGCACAGACGTGTTATTAAGATAGAAGACCAACAAATCACGAAGTGTGTTTACCCAGGAATGTCACTACACAGCTAGTGGTCATGTGGTCACCTGAGGCTTTGGTGCTGTGATAAGATTGCCAGTGATGGGCATAAACTGAACAGCCAGCCAGCCTGCAAGATCTAGCTGGAAATAAATCCAACTGGTGCTTGTTCTGCAGGGAAGCCATGTCCCTTTGGGATTTGCCATGATGGTGATGATGATGGGAAATGGGGGTGGGGCTCCAGGAATCCAGTTATGCCTACTGGATTCTCAAGGTGCATCTGCCCTGGCCCTGGCACAACAGTGCAAAGTTTCGGGGCTGCTGTAACTTTCACTAAGTGAAACATTCACCAAGGTCCTTATGGGACCTTGAACCAGTTATGAATTGGCCTGGTTAAGTAATCTCCATCCTTACCCCTCTCACTCCCAACACCCCTCCAGCCCCACCAGAATGTTAATGGTCATTGGTCTAGGAACTAGCGATGACACTTTATGCCAGGTTAGAGCTCCCCACCACTCGAGAATTTCGTAGGCAGCTAGCTGAGGCCAGAGTCTGCAGGTGGCAACAAAATGGTTTGAACATGAGGAGAGAAGCTGGGCCTCTAAACCAAGACTGGATGCCATTATGAAAAATATACCCTACCTCAGCCACTAGTTACTGGGCAGGATGCAGGAATCACAGGGTGAAATTATCTGGCCTGTGTTAAGCAAGCAGGCAGACCAGTTGATCAGAATGGTCCTTTCTGGCTTTAACATCCCTGAGACAGATTCTTAACCAGTGTAAATGGGCATAGCTCCAGTGAAGTCATACTTCAGTAACCAGATTGTCTCTCTTCCCTCACCTCAACAGCACGTTTGCAGCAATCACTTTTAAAAACTATGTTGAAAAATGATTTTTTTTAACACAGTGGAAACTAGAGTGGATAGGGCTTAGAAGAGCAGCAATAGAAGCCTGGTCAACCTGCATTCGACACCAACACCACTCCCACAACTCCAGGTGTCACAGCAATGACCTTTAGATCTGGGTTGTACACAGTCTGGGGTGAAAACCAATAATCCTCAAGCAACTAACCCAAACACTAGCAGGCTAATACCCTGCCTGCTGGGAATGCCAGATAAGTTACAAACTAGATTGCAAACAATTAATTCTGGGCGACTATCTCACTACAGAGAAATGCAGTCTCTTATCTAAATATCAGATCAATGCACAAAACTAGAAATAGATACTGACAAGTATAAAACTTCTGGACTGTCACAGGCACCTAATTAGGTAGTTTAGATGAAAGGTAAGAATAAAAATGACAATTTCCACTTCACTGTTCAAAGACAAGGAAGTAAGAGACAGGGGTGGCTCCAGGCCCCAGCACGCCAAGTGCGTGCTTGGGGCAGCATGCCGCGGGGAGCGCTCTGCTGGTCGCCGTGAGGGTGGCAGGCAGGCAGCCTTTGGAGGCATGCCTGCGGAGGATCTGCTGGTCCCGTGGCTCCAGTGGACCTCCCGCAGGTGTGCCTGCGGAGGGTCCGCTGGTCCCTCAGCTTCGATGGAGCCGCGGGACCAGCGGACCCTCTGCAGGCACGCCTGTGGAAGGTCCACTGGAGTTGCGGGACCAGCAACCGGCAAAGCGCTCCCCGCGGCATGACGCCGTGCTTGGGGTGGCGAAATGTCTAGAGCCTCCTCTGGTAAGAGAGAGGCTCTATCAATCAGCTGGGGTAAAAGATTTGCTATTCTGAAGCAAGGGATAAACAATGCATATATTTGAGAGAAAGAAAAGAGATGGCACAAACACTTTCCAAATAGGTAGCCTATCGACTTAGGGTTACCAGATAGCAACTATGAAAAAACAGGACAGTGGATGGGGTGTAATAGGGGGCCAATATAAGAAAAAGTCCTAAAAAACAGGACTGTCGCTTTAAAAATGGGACATCTGGTCACCCTACCTATCATTGACTGAGAATTGGGCATGATTGAGACAATGATGGAACCATTATCAATGGGGAAATCCTCTTATAGACTCATACACTCTAATTATTTACTTTGAAAACATTTCTAGGTATTGTAATGTCAACAAAGTTATGAACAACTGGGTCCTTTTATAGTGTCTCAAATAGGACATCTTAAATACATGTCACTTTTGAAAATCTTGGCCACAGGAGAAACTATACGAAATGCCTCTTAAAGTCAACTGGGGCACCATTTCTGAAACTGGGGTATGGAAGAATTAGGAATCAAGGCCCACAGACAGAGGGCATGAAATCTGTATGGATCTCCACCACCTTTGCAGCATCATTGCTCCTTTCCCGACAGAAGCCCTTCAGTGGGGTTGGGGAATCTGTATGTGGGGATGGGGTTGGCTGGAATGGGAGGGTTGAGGAAACAGAGATTACAACTGTGGAGAAGAGGTTCTGGGGAAACGCAACAGCAAGGACCCTTCATGGTTGATCCTCTCGGAGCATCTTGACCTTGAGGATCAGTAAGCTTTGCACGAAAATGTAGGTCAATTTTGAGGTTGGGAGGCAACCCTGGTGTCCCAGAACAATAATCAAGAGATTTTGCAGGGTGAACTATATGGAAGGCCCTTTCTCCTATGTTTCCTCTACTGGGCTGATCTAGCACCAAGATATATGGTGATAAGACACCAATCTCCTTTGTGACAAGAGCACTTCAACCTTTGCACTAGCAGTACCAACCAGGGGGGCTGGAACAATTTGTATAGTGGGGGTGCTAAGAGCCATTGAACCAAACTATAAACGCTGTATGTAATGGGGGTGCTGCAGCACCTCTATTCCAGCACCTATGGCACCAACAGTGGCTTTGCTTGTGCTGTTGCCCTGTAACTCCGGGATAATAGGCAGGTTTGGTGTTTTGGGTTTTTTGTTTTTTTTTACTAATTGTATTTTTTTTAACAATTTCTTCTTTAATCTCTGAAAAATAATGTTAGTTTAATCATGAAACTGAGCCTTGAGAGCAGGCCCTGGAATGTAAGCCACCCGATTTCATTGCAATGAATGAGAGAGGGGAGATCAAAGGACAAATAGGCAGCTAGGTATAGTCTCTTCACCTTTGACTAGTGCTGGAAGTCAGAGGACAGTCAATTTATGACAGTGGCCTCCCTCCCAGCATCAGCACTGCACCATACAGAGTTGACACCAAAGGTTAGAAAGAAGAGATTTTTCAAGCACCTAGAAATAACTCCCAGGGCCTGAAAGGCAAAGACTGCCCCTGATTCCAAGTAATAGGATATAAAGAGATAAAGAGAAGGTGACACTGATGTCCCAAGCTTAGAAGAACCCCAGACTGATTAATCAGTGCAGCCCCCACTAGCTTGAATTGTTCAGACACCTCAAGGATCCTATGCAGGTGGTCATCCTATTATAGAAAAGTCAATCCCTGTGGGCTTTCCTAAATCGCCGAATAACACACATACTTTTAGCAGCAGACTCCCACTTTCTATCTGTTTTGTTTAATGCTTACTTACAACCTGCAATACTTATGTTAAGGTTGGCCAGCAGGCTCTGTTCAAGCAGCTCTCCTTTCCCTGACAGTTCACTGCTTGGAAACCTCTGCCACTTCCTTGATTTACTGAGTGTTGAACACAAAGTGATGAATCAATTAACATAATAACATGCTGTCATTATTCATATTAGCTATCCACAGCTTTTCAGCTTCAAAGTACTTTACAGATGTTTATTTAATGAGATTTGACATCTTCTTCCTGATTAGGGATGGAATAAATACCAAAATATGCCAAATATTTTCCTGTGGTATTGAAGAGGAGGAATATAATGAGGCTTCAACGAAAGCGCCATTTTGAGCTTCAATATGTGAAAGAATCACATCGCCATCTAACTTTTATTGAGTACGCCTGGAATTGTGCATTCAGTTCTGACCACTTCACTAGCCTAGAGATCTTGACAAATGAGTCTGTTCTGAGAAGAACAACAACAATGATCATGGGGTTGGAGGAACTGGTTAACGGACTTATTTGTAAAGGCTGAAGGAACTATATGTGTGTCGGTCAGTTAAGCAGCAAAGGGGGAACATAAGCCTGTCCATATCCGAAATAGAGTTGGTAAGAAATGTTTTGATGGAAGAATTTTCTGTTGGAAAATGCAATTTCATTGAAATAAGAATGGCTTTGGGGAATGTCTCAGTTTCAACAAAGTTTCTGTTGAGAAAAGTCTAAAAAAATCATTTAGATTTTCTCATTTCATTTACGTGTCAAACTTTTTCATTTTGATAATGTAAAAATGTTGCTTTCCAGCTTTATCATCTCAAATCATTTTGTTTGAACCATTATAACAAAACGTTAATGTTAATATACATGTTTATATATTGTATTTAATACATATAATCGTGAAGGGTCGTGCACTCACTCTGCCGGGGGGGGGGGGCGAGGTGCAGCGAGTTCTTCTGGGCTCATTCAGCACCTGCAAGGCTTACTCTGCCTAGAGGAGGGACCTTAAACTTGCCACAGGATGGGGTGGTGAACAGAAAGAAGACTGATACATCTCAGAGACTGCTGACAACAGAGACAGATCAGCCAAGAGGGAGACAGCTGCAGGCCTCACTGCTCCTGAAACTGCACAGACAAGCTGTAAAGCAGGATGCTCCAAGAGGAGGGGCTGGAGGTAGACCCTAATTAAAGACAAAGACCAGTTGATAAGCCAAACCCCAAAAGGGCTGTGTAGTGGGGCAGTCACCCCGCTCCTGCGCTGAGGGGGTTAAAGCGGCCCTGGAGAGGGCTGTGGCAGAGAAAAGCCAGGCTGATTGGGGGAAGCAGCCAAAGCTGGCCCTATAAGAGAGCTGAGGGCCAGAGGCTAAGAAGAGTCTCTCTCTAGGGTTAGAGAGAGAAGGACCTGCCTGGGAGCTGAGCAGGGTACCAGTGCTGGGGAAGGGCAGAGGAAGCTGGGGAGCTCCAGCCTAGCAAAACCCCAGGCTGCAGGCCTTGCTAAAAGGCAGTAGGGCTGCGGAGGGGCAGCCCAGAGACAGGCAATGGCAGCAGCCCCCCTTGCCAATGATAAGAGGTTTACAGACTGCCGTCTGCCCCAATGAGTGCGGGCTAGATGGTGACTGGCAGTAGCACTGAGATGAGGTGGGGATAGCGGGTTGGAGGTTCCCATGGGTGGGGAGGCCCAGATTGTGGGTTACTGCTGGGGGCAGAACCCTGATGTATAGGGCTCCAGGATCCAGGAGGGACACAGGAGCCAGTAGCAGATGAGACACTGGCCTGCAGAGGGCGCTCTGGGCTGGAAGAGTTAATTTCTAGGATGATCAGCAGGAGCCCGGCTAGCAGCTGGAGCCTGGCCGGGGAGCCCAGGCAGCTGTGGGGCACCAGGGCCCCCACCCAGGGCAGGTGCAGGTTCAACGGCTTCCCACAGCTGCCTGTGCAGCTCTTACTATGGCTGGGCTGTGGGAGTCAGAGTAGGCTGGGAGCCACAGATCCTCCTGCCCTGGACTGGGGGGCTCCAGGGTGGGGACATGTGCTGGGGGTTGCTCTCGGCTCCCCTACCCCAGGCAGATGGAGGGTCTGTGGCTCCCAGCCTGCTCTGACTTCTGGCTTGGCCAGGGATGGGGCCCTGGGTGAAAGATGTTGGGTGGGGGCACTGAAGGGGTGGGGGCCCCTGACCTCTCCCACTACTGGGAAGGCTCCGCCACCCCTGCAGTGCAGCCTCTAACATTTATGTGCCCTACCACTTAATGCAATTCACAACTCTGAGTTAGGCGCCCCTTACACAAAGCACAGGGAGAACTGTGTCTTTTAATAATGAGATTCACACAAAAGCCAGCAGGGGGAGCAGGGTGCTGCCTAAGCTAGCCAATAGGAAAGGCTGAGGAGGGGGTGTGTGACCCACACCCTCAAACGGATTTAGCTCCTTAAATCTGAGCTGGAGGTACATGAATGGGGGACCTATGCCAGGTGAAAAGCAGGAGTGATGGTTCTCCACTTATAATCTTTAGCCCAGGATGTGGGAGACCCGGGTTCATATCCCCGCGGTGCCTGATGTGGAGGAGGAAATTAAGGTCCCTCACCTCTCAGAAGGGAGTTTTAAATGTATAAATAGTCAGCTCTCCACTGGAACAGGAGGACTGAACCCTGAGCCTCTCCCAACAGTGCTCTAATAGAGTCCCGCTGCCCCAGTGAATAGTTAAGTATTTATATACAGTGGAATATATATAGTCCACTGGAGAGACTCTGCAAGCCTTGCTCTTGGCTACCCTATAGCCCAGTGGTTAGGGAGGTAGGAGACACAAGTTCAAATCTCTGCTCCACATGAGGTAGAGGGGGGATTTGACCCCAGCTCTCCCACATCCTGGGTCTATGCTCTAACCACTGAACGTAAGGAGGCCCCTCCTTCTCCAGTGTCCTGTGTAAGGGTTTAGGCATGCTCTTGGCATGTCTACTGCATCAGGCCTTGGAGGCAAGATTGGTGAGAAATGCCTAGCTGCAAATCCCACTGGGGTTGAGGTGTGAGGTAGGTGCTGACCTGCTGGGAGATGTCAGGAGTGAGGTGGCTCAGTGAAGGCCCAGCTGCTGAAATCGAGGTGCCTTGGGGATTTAAAAAATGAGAACTTGATGCCTACAGGTTTAGACAGCAGCTGGGTGATGGTTTTGTGAATGCCAGTGGCATCTAAATGTTGGATGGTGGTGCCTAAAGTAAGTTAGGTGCTTAAGTCACTCTTAAGAATCTCACCTAATCCACCCCGCTCTGAGGTCTATGCTGTGCTGGGCATGCCTAGAGAACATTCATCATGCAGAACAAGCCGAACCTAATGCCCTCATGCAACATTGGTCTCAAAACTCCTCTGATTTCAGATGTATCATTTCATTAATGCACAGCAACCTGGATCCTGGGAGGGGGAAAAACTGATGGCTAGTGGCTAAAGCAGAAATAGAGTAAAAGGACATATTTCAATAACTAGGCAGTCAGATTAATGTCCATGTTGGAATGTCTCAAAGGGAAGAGAAACACTTACTTGGTGTAAAATGCCACGAACTTCAGTTCATCTAAATCGCCTTGAAAGACGACATCATCAAATCCTTCCCCGTGGCCTGAAAAACAGGGGAAATGTCAAAGTGGTGCAGGAGACAGGATACGGCTCCCTTTGCCCTTCCTCCCCTATGGTTCCACATTGCGCAATCTCATGTGTGCACAGATATGCACACAGGCAAGCACTTGCATATGAAGACAACACATGCCATATGGCGGTGGTCTGTCCTACAGCCACAACCTCTTTTTGGACAACTGTCTACAAACCGGACACACCCTCACCATGTGCTGGGGTTGGCGTGACAGTCATAAAATCCCAGCATTCTTTGCTCAGCCATCTCCCAAATGATTCAATCATAGTGCTATGGGAAGCCACAGTCTGCCCACTAAGAGATAGTGTCATTAAGAAATTAAATGTGAAAGTGTCACTTTAGGTGCCTAAATCCCAGAATCTGGCCCCACTGGGATTCACAAAACCACTGCTCAGCTGCCACCGAACCCTGTAGGTTCCTAAAATTGCTCAGTGCCCATGTTTCTGCCTCTGGGCATGGGCACTGCAGCTCCATGCCGGGTGTCCAGGGAGAAGGAAGAAGACCTCCCCTATAATCTTTAGCCCAGTGGTGAGGGTACTCAGCGTGGCTGTAGGAGACCCTCAGTTCAAGTCACCCCCTATTCCTGGGAGGGGGCAAGGATTTGAACAGGGATCTGCCACCTCTCAGGTGAGTGACTATCGCTGTGGTATGGAATAGTCGGATGTGGGGAGCTCCCTCAGCGTCTCCTGTTGAAGCCTTTGCACTGAGGACAAACAAGGACAGAGTCATGGGACAAAGGAAGTGTGTGCTTTTTGGATAAGGTCCTTGCCAAATTCCAGACAGTGCTCCCAAGCTCTTGTTTGTTCTCAGAGTGACATTAGCCAGTCAGGAAACAGAGCCCTCACATTTGGCCAACGTTTTGCTAGGTTGGGCAAAACTGGCTGTTCTGAAATCTCACCAGAACAGAATGGGAGAGGGTAGGGTGACTTTTCGGTTGACTTGGTGTGTTTAATATTTTGAGTGAACGTGGTGATGATGACACTTTAGTGATCCACGTATAATGTTTGCTTAAGACACGTTTTGCTTTATTTTATTCATCATTTGGTGTATATATTACAATTTTATAATACTTCTAAATCATTTTAATGTTATTTTATGTGAATAAAGATGTTTTTCATTTCTCTCTCTCTCTCTCTCTCTCTGTCTCCCTGGACCAGTGATTGTGGATAATTAATGAGCCAGGGGCAGCTGATCCCTTCTGCCTCTTGCGCTGCTGAGGTCACGTCTATTTTTAGCATACTAACGTTCCTCAAGCTAGTGCAGATATGAAATGCCACCTTCCAGCACCAACAGAGATGGACCCTGACTGATGCAGGAGGCACTGGAGGTTCAGAATAAGGTTGTGAGCATAAGGACCTCAGAGGGATAAGCCAACAATCTCAAGTGACTGGAGAGAGAGAGCAAAGCTGAGAGAGGACATGGCAAAGGAACTGTGACTTCCTGTTCTATTGTTGGTGTACTTCAGAGAGGCCTTGAGGCTCCTCTAAGCTATACTGGCTGACTCTGGCTCCAACTGGCCAGAACATGAGCTGAGAATGGCCAAAACAAAGCAGCACATTGGTCCTCTGTGCTAGAGGCGGTAGGGGGTGGTAGCTCTCCTAGCTCTCTCTCTGCTGGGGATTGCTTCACAGGGTGGGAAATTGAGTGGCTTTCTAGCCCCTTTGCTGAGGTCACATGGGATGAAGAAGAGACTCAGACCCAGAAGTGATGTCCAGATTAGCACAGTGGTTATCTTCCCTATTTGGACGTGCTCAGACCTGTCACCAGTAGAATCTCCTGCCAACCAAGTGAACAGGCAAATTTACCTTTAGGTGTTGTTCAGATGTTTTAGAACGGGCTTATCCAGTACTATGTGTTCAGGTCTCTAATGTACAAATGATGTGGCAACTCAGGCTGACGTTTTGAATTCATGCACAATTTGGGTCACAGGAAAACTTCACATTATAAACAAATGTTTCCACGGTGAAGGAAAAAGAAAACAAATCTCCTGGATCATCTGACTTGGGACCACAGAGACTGGAAAGCCTCAGTCATCATGATCATATGATATGAATATTTTAACTTGTTTGGAATTCTTTTAAATTAAACCTTAACTCTGAATGTTGTGGCTTTATAATGCTTCTTTTGACAACGCCGCCATCATGTGTTTCACTCAAAATATGCACCCTTCGCTTTAACTCCCTCTTAGCATAGTTTTTGTCTGGGAACTCTCTCAGAACTCCTCATGTTCACACATCAGCAATGCCAGCCAGAGGCGCCAACTCGGTGTGTGTGCCGGGACTGGAGCGCCTACGGCAAAAAAAAGTGGGTGCTCAGCACCCACCAACCACAGCTGTTCAGCAGCTCCGCCCATTAGCTGTTCAGTGGCTGGAGGGAGGCACTTGGGGGAAAGGGGCGGAGCAGGGGTGGGAAGAGACAGGGTGAGGGCAGGGCATCGGGGGAGAGGGTGAAGTGAGGGTGGGGCCTCGGGATGGAGCAGGGGTGAAGCACCCACCAGGGAAAAATAAAACTCAGCGCCTGTGATACCAGTCAGCACCGTCCAGCTACCTCACCCCTCAACTTGGCCACCCTCACAGGGTCCAGGTGACATGTCCAGTTCAGGCACTGCCCCCCCGAAAGAGTTTCAGGCATTGCCCCTCCCCCCAGTCAGATTCAGCTGTCACCCATCACCCCTAGTCAAGTTTACATTTTGCTCCTCTGCCTCAGTCAGGACAGGCTTCTCCTCCCCACTGAAGGTCAGACCTTGCCCCACCCTAGTCAGGTTCAGCACTGCACCCTCAGAGCCATCTCCCATTTGTAAATCTTGGGGCGCTAGGGGCTCCTCCTGTTCCCACAGTAGCACAGGTGGCATTTTTTCCTAAAGTGCAGACATCAGTCGCTGGTGAGACCCCTCCAGGTTGGAGTAGGGAGCTGGGTGTTATCCCCCCAAGATTTATGTAAGGCTCCTGTCCAGTTCAAGAGGCTACCTGGCTCCTCAGGCTCATATTAGTATGTCTGACCTGCATATCGTATGCTCTTCCCAAACACACCCGTCCACAGGTACGGGATGGTGCTGATCTCCGTGCCATGGGCCAGCATGTTCAGAGCTGCTATGCGGCCTGGAAAACCGAAGAAACAGAGCGTAAGAAAGGAAATCGTGCAGGAGTCTTGCCACATGCGCTGTGCCTGGGCAGGCCCAGAGTACTCGGATTGCACCCAGGACTTTGGGATGGTTTAAAGCCTTTTGCTACCAATTGCTCTAATCATAGTTTAAGTGGAGCCTAAGACCTTTCACCTTGGATTAAAAAATGCCCATCAGACAACCAAGCAGAGAGAGGACAGCAGAAGTTTCATGAACGACAATGCTAGCAAGGTCATGGTGAAGCTCCTCAGTTACCTGCCTTCAAAGGAAGGTTGAGTGGCTCTTGTTAATCTGCACCCTCCCACCCCCGAGAAGTTTGACTACCAGGAAGGATAAGATTATGTCACGGAGGTCACGGATTCCGTGACTTTCAGAGACCTCCTGCTTCAACAGCAGGGCCAGAGTTCTCAGCTGCTGGGAGGGAGCAGAGCTCTTAGCTTCCTCAGGGGGACCTGAAGCCACGGCGGATGGTGGGACCCCAGATTTCTGAGCCGCTGGGGCTGTGGCAGAGGAATCTGGAGCTGTCGGCAGCGGCAGGTGCTGGACTTCCCCCTCCCTCCTGCAACAGACCTCAGGCTCTCTTCCTCCTCCTCCCCAGCCCCCACTTGGGCATCAGTCAGCTCCCCGTCAAAACCTCCTCCCCTTTTATTTTTAGTAAAAGTCACAGGCTTCCATGCATTTTTGTTTATTGTCTGCGACCTGTTTGTGACTTTTACTAAAAATAACAGTGACAGAATCTTAACCTTCACTACCAGTCTCACCCCCACCCCTTTCTGTGTTCTCTCACCGCAACAGGGCAGAATGGCGCTTGGCACCTTTCACGGATATCGAACAAAGAACAAGGAGAGAGGGAGAGAGGAAGGACAATGGATAAAACACTTCTCAAGAGCAGAGACCTTTATGGGGCAAAGTATCAGTGCCCCCCCCCCCCGAATCTGTACTGGCGCCGTGGTGATTCAGGGCGTCATAGACTGAGAATGGCGTAGCTGTAGGTAAAGGAGAGCATGTTTTCAGTGCCGATGCTTCTTTATGTCATGTAATGATATTCAAAGCCTCGAAGCATGTTAAGAACGATGCTAACCAGAGTCTTGCGTTCAAAAGGAAGGGTAACCTGGGTGATAGAAGTCCAAAAACTGACCACTGGGGCACCTGGCTGGTAGACTGGCAGTGCCACGAAGGGAGGCATGAGAGTGGGGGGCAGAGAAAAAGGCTGATGCAAAAAGGAGATAGGGGCTAGATGCAAGCCGGGGGATGACTGAGTCCTTCAACTTGCCTGGGGGGGTTTCCTTTTTTCTCGGTAAACTGTTGGACACTGAGAGAAGCCAAATGCCTACAACCAGCAGGTTACGGACAATACGGTATTTTTAAATACATTGAGAAGTAGAGGAATTCTAGTAGTGGTCGAGGCCATATTTGATTATGTTCAATATGGGCAAAGAGAAGACAGTAGCAGTCAGAATGACCTAGACTTGGTGCTTGAAAATCACTCATTTCCCAACACTGGGAACAATTATGAACCAAACTGAATAAGAGGAAAAGATGAGACAGAAAAATGTGAATGAAAAATAGGAGTTTATCAGAGAGCCAAAAAGCCAGGACTCCACACACGAGCTAGATGACAACTTGGGCTAAAACCCCATCCTGGTTCAGTGGTGAAGTGAAGGCAGCATTAGAAATAAAAAAGAAACACATAACTAATGGAAGAAAAGGGAAATAAAAGGAAATCAGTATCAGTTAGAGGCTATGAAGTGTACAAAATTGATATGGGAAGTGTCACAGGGCTGCTGACCCTTTTAAATGAAGCAGGTCCAATGCCTCTGTGCCAGTTTGGCCATTTAAGAGGGTGAGGCAGTGCCTAGGGCTGTGAACGAGCCAGGCAGCAGGGCCCTAGTGGGGAGACAGGTCTGGTGAGTTGGAATTACCAGCTTCATTCGGAAGAAGGCAGGTGAGAGCTACTGGTAACCAAGAGACTACAGGAGGTCCTTGTAGGAAGCAGAAGATATTTCCTGGGAGAAGGCTGAAGGCAGGAGCGAAGCAAGCGGGTTGTGTTGGCTGATCTCCCTGAGCCAGGGCTGGAAAGAGCAGAAGGCAGGAAGAGGAGCGGCAGCAGCAGGGAGAGGTGCCTGCTGGCTCTAAGCCGGAAAGCTGAAGGTGGATGAGGACTGGAGGCAGGGGGGCAGTAGAAGGGCTTGCAGCTGACATGCTGGAGAGCTGGACCCAGAGAACAGCGAGAGGGCTGGGGGAGTGAGGGATGTTCCCCTGGAGAGAACGATCTCCCAGCAAAGGGTCTGTGGGATTCCCAGCCATTGGGAAGAGGAGGGTTACACTCCGTCAGGAAAGGCTACGGCGGCTGTCCTGGCAGAGGGCTGGAAAAGGACTGACAAGACCCGAGATGTA
Source organism: Chelonoidis abingdonii (assembly GCF_003597395.2). Taxonomy (NCBI): domain Eukaryota; kingdom Metazoa; phylum Chordata; order Testudines; family Testudinidae; genus Chelonoidis; species Chelonoidis abingdonii. The sequence goes on along the minus strand of NC_133790.1, from coordinate 27,761,665 downwards.
GTGGAAGACACTGCAGTATGAGGATGCAGTCCCAGCAGAGAGGCTTGCGGGGTGAGGTTCCTGCTGGAAAGAGAGGGTTTTAAGGCCTACATGCACTGCAGTGATATGAACTGTGTTGGGGACTTTCGATTATGGACTGATTTGCACTATGTTTTGATAATAAACTGGCCCCACAGAGGGGTATTATTGAGGCAAGAAAGCTGATATGTAGTTACTGGGGACTCTGAAGGGAGGAAACTGAGGGAGGGGTGCCAGCTGTCCAGCATGGAGATGTCAGCAAGACGAACATATGTCACAGGGTGACTGGCCCCTTTAAATGAAGCAGGCCCAGCTCCCCTGTGTCTGTACAGTTGCTCCTAGTTTGGCCAGCAGAAGGTGGGGCAGCACCCAGAGTTATGACAGGATCAGGGGGAAGAGAGACCTGGTGAGTCAGGGCTGCCAGACTCACTCAGTAAAAAAAATAGTTGAGAGCTGCCAGAGACCAGAGGCCCAGAGGAAGCAGAAGGTGGCTCCTGGGCAAAGGCCGAAGGCAGCAGAGCAGCAGGAGGGGTTTGAAGTCTGGCTTCCCCGAGCCAGGGACGGAGGCAGCAGAGGGGCTGATCTGCCGACATCTCCACACTGGAGAGTTGGACCCTGGAACAGTGAGCGGGCCGGGGCAGTGAGGGATGCTGTCCGATTTGCACTATGTTGGCTAAGAAACTGGCCCCAAGGAGGGTTATTATTGCGGCAAGAAAGGTTGTGTGAAGGTACTGGGGACTCTTAAGGAAGGAACCTGAGGCAGGTGTGCCTGTCATGCCACAGCCTGCTGCAGGAGGGTGCTCCAGGAAGGATTGTGCTATGGCAGGAAGCTAAAGACATCACGGAAAAATCCCTGGCTTGCACAGCTAAGGACTAGGGCACCTAGTCAGATTTACAAGCACTGAAATGGGAGGGATAATATTGAACAGCCAAGTGAATGGTGAATAATAAATCCCCATTCCCCTGCTGCCTATTCCTTACTGTCTCTCTATCTAGCTGGGTCTGGCTGGCTGACTTCCTGCACATCTTCAAGACATGTAGTTCAGGAGTCCTAACATGAAGAGACTGAAATACACCCACCATGCATATGTGCCATCTGCCAGTGAGGGATGTTCACCTTCTTGTTGTTACGCAAGGCCAGTGGAAAAGTGACAGCATCACCAGCCGCAAAAACTCCTGGGATGTTGGTCTGCATCATCTGAAAAGAAGCAAGGGGCCGTTAGCACTGTAGTAGGAAGAGAGCTTGGAACATTAAGGCCTGGTCGGAGGCTGATATAAAGCAAAGTTAAGTTGTGAGCAAGAGGCAGGCCAATCTAGCGGGGAATGGAAAGTCCCACCATACACTGAGCTGCGTCCATTGTCGTGGGCACACGTGCTAGTAGAATTGTAGACATTGATCCGGAGAGCTAGGACCATGCTTCGTTGACAATAAACCTGACCAAGCGCCTTTGCACCTTAACGGATTTTGTGGTCATTGGGCGGTTTGCTCGAGGTCTGCTGTGCCAGCTGTCTGCGCAGAGTTGGGGCAGTGCACAGAAGGAACACACGCAGCCGAACATCTAACCACAAGCACCACTGGTGATTACGCCGCAATCGGCGTTACAAGTGCAAGGTCAGCAGCAGCACTGCTTCACCATGGTTATAACACTTCGCCAAATCAGGCAAAAAGAATCCAAGCACTAGAGGAGAAGGGAAGGGATGAGAGAGAGAAAAGAAGTTGCTTCCCCATCTACACCCCAATGCATTACTCCCACTTCTCCTTTGTCAGCTGTACCCACATAGGTCCCACTGGATGAAAGGATAGCAAGCCCTGGGCATCTGGAACCCAGCCTCCCCCATAATCTTTAGTGTCAGCACTACGAGATGTCTTGCAAAACCATACCATGCCATATAAACAGTCCTAATATCAGTACCTTCCCGGAGACAGTCAGCTTGTCCTGTTCCACTGTACCTGCCGATGGTGAACGTTTATACATAAAGATGTATTTTTACACTCACATGGGTCGTTAACTAGATGTGGACCCCCCCCCCCACCTTCATCTTCACAGCACAGACCTTCTTCACCTCACCTACAGGACAATGGGGGGGGGTGGTTCTTGGGAGGGGGGAAGGGGAGTGTATAAACCATGCTACTGTTCTCTGTGTGGACCACGTAGGGAGTCACAATCACACGTTGTTACTAGGTTACACAGTATTTGAGAGAGCAGCAGGACACTAGGCATCAAGATTTTAGGTGCGTCTTCCTGTTTATGCGAGCATCGTTCAGACAGACATGCTTCTGTGGGGGTTGTCTGTGATGACAGAACCCAGAACCTCCGGCTGTAAAACCACAAGCCCCTGACACTTGAGCTAAAGAACCACATCATGTAACACACAATAAGCAGTACAGTCATAAACCTTGATCCGTGGTATAACTTCTAGAGGGTGAACACTGCAGAGTCATACTGTTAGTGTGGGTTACATGTGCATCTGATTTGGCAAGCCACTTCTTGAAGACTATGTGGCAAGTGGATGAGAGTTGGCTTGGTCATAGGAGAGATATGGACCCAGGTCCTCAAAGGCATTTCCCATTGAAGTGGATGGGAATTAGGGGTCTAAATACTTTAGAGGAGCTGGGTCCTATCCTGGCTCTGTGAAATGGGTACATTAGAGTCAGCCACAGTAACACAGTGAGGGTTCTGCATGGCACAGAAACATTAACAGCAGTTAGTGTAAGTTCTGTGAGTAGACCTCTTTGTTACCGAGCATGTAGTTTAGTGCAACTGTGGATGCACTCCAGGAATTTGTGGGAAGGGGTGGGAGCGCTCTCTCTATTGTTTTCCCATTTTGCTTCCTCAGAATCATTTGATGTCTGAAGCTTTTCACATCCTCATGGGACAGTCCACAGCAGGGGCCAAAATCGCATTGTCTCGCGCGATTTTATTGTGAGTCAATATTCATAAGAATCTATTAATCTTAAACCACTCACTTTGGGGCTACCTATATCTCAAGAATCCTTTGGCTAAATGACCCCATATTTATCCCACATAGTCTAACCACGTCGTTAGTGAGCCACAGCAATGTTCCAGATACTCTAAAATACACATGCGTAGGCAGATGACTTTGAAAATTTGGCTCTAAACAGCAACTGCACTACAACCTTAACTGTGGACTTGCTCCCACTCCTCTGCTATATGGCTGATTCCACACCTACCATCACAGCCTGCGTAGGGCTTTGCAACTGTTAGTGCGTTGACAGTGTTTACCTTGTTAACAACAATGAAGCCTTTGGAATCAATGTTAATGCCGCTTTGCTTCAGAAATCCTGTTGCTGGACTTGCACCTGCCAGAAAGGCAAAGGACACTGTGTGAGTGGGTCCAACTCTCAGACACTGTCTCTCTCATGAAAACAGATGCCAGAGCAAGAAAGGACCTGCTAACTCCCGCAATCACTCTCCTGTCAATGTCAGTTCAGTTCCATGATACCAGGTGCTGCTCAGTTAACACCTTCTGGAGCTGCTCACGAATGCAGCTGCGCTGGGTACCACAGTGGGCAGTGAATGAATGATTGACAGGGGGCTTCAGAGCCTTGTTGGCCAAGTTCAGTGGATGGGGAGGATCTGGCAGAAGCTAAAGTAACAGTGGAAATGCACCGACCTAGGGACAAACTGATTGAAATACGTACAACACGAGTAGCTGCATTTGGAAACCAGGTAACTCTGTTCTTATCAGATGGCCATGGAGAGCGCTCCTCCTCTCCCTGTTTGCCGTCCTCCACAGTACTGCCCTTCCTTTCCAGACTCCTGTGCTCCACTTAACTCACCCCACTCCCACTCTATATACACTTTTTAAAAAACTGCAGAACGATCTCCTTCGGAAAGTGGAGCTAACGTGCTGATAGCCACCCCCCACCCCCCATGTAGACTGTATCCCTGCTCCTCTAACCTTTGCCTGGCTTGTACATTCAAGTCCCCCTCCTGCAATGAGTTCCACACGGGCAGAAGGGTCACCTGCATGGAGGGCACTGCAGGACTGCGGCTTTGTCCAGGAGGAGAGCACAAGGAGGCGGCATAGAGCCCTGAACCCGAAGCATGGCCATAAATAGAGCACCCGAAGCAATGGCCATGACTTTTAATCTGAAAATGTTTTTGGTTGTAGCTTTTTAAAATATCAATACAAAATGCAAATAAAAGATGGGAAATAAAAGCTAGGCTGTGTAGACTGCCTAATCTGTACAAAACGACGCACAAGTACATTATGTCAATAGTTACTGCCTGCTTAAACAAGAGAGGGGTTTTGTGGGAGTCCTTGAACAGTGGTCAGGGGATCTTCTTATGGAAAAGTTTGAGAACCACAGATGTATAGGATTCCACATACTACACAAGGAACGTTACCATGTTTTAATGCACTTTAAGTTTAAAATTCACAAGGGTGTGATCAACGGGCATTGAATTGGGTGAGTCTTATCAATGCTTAAGAATAGTTTTAGTCTGTTTCTCTATCACAAATATTTCAAAAACTGATGGTATCTAAGCACTAAACTCTCATTAAAATGAGCACAACCATGTTCAAAGTGGGTCTCCTCTGTTTCTCTGCATTACAGATAGTTTTCCCCCTTCTTTTCTTCCTTCCTTTTTTTGTTCTATTTTCCGTTTTTTCATTCTCACTTTTCAAAACTTTGCCAACTTTGGAAAAGTCAACAGGCAGCAAAAAGAAAAATGGACTCTGTCACCTCATGACTCTTCCAATGCTGGAGATGTTTTGGAAACTTATAGAGAAGAAAAAGGAAAAAAAAAACACTCGACATGTCATCCATTCTACCACATCAGGTTGTAAAGAAAAAAACGAATCAAAACAAAAAGATCAATTTGAAAGTAAATGAATTTTTTCCTGGAAAACAAAAATCAAATGAAAAATGTTGAGGGAAACAGTAAGTTTTATGACCACATCTATTACCTAACCACAGTTCTGACAAGGGACTTTGGCTCAGATACTATATCTCACTGTTATATTCACATCTCTTTGACAAGGATCAATTAACCAACAGCTGGAAAGGTTCCCCTTGTTTGGGTGTTGATGGTGGATTTGATGGGTTGCAAAGGGCTGGACTCAATGACCAAAGAGGTCCCTACCAGACTAAGCTAACAAGCTCTCCCCTCTGTCTGGGGAAGCAGAAGCCATACTGTTGCCAAACATTGAAGCTTTGCACATTAGGGTTCATTTACCTATGCCGATGACACAGACATCCGCACGGAGGACTTTCCCATTCTTCAGGACAACTTCCTTAAGCTTTAACGGACACAGATGAAAATCGTGGTTACTTTAAGGACAAAAAAAACCCTAGCAGTACCCAGCTGAGTTGGAATCTCACTCTAGTTCATGAAATAAGAGAAAATGACTCAATTATAATTCCGCTTCAATGAAGAGATCATCCTGCAGGATTCTCACTCTTGGGTCTTGGCTCCCTAATGTAAACTCTGTAGTTGTGCAGGTTTTTTGGTCTCTTATGAAAGTGGTAATGCGTGATATATGTTGCACCAACCTCCCCTTTGGCTGGTGTTCATCAACCATCCTAGATCCTAATTGCTGTCCAGGTCCCTATCATGGAAATCTCTCCACAGTAGAATCCAGTGGGCTGAGATGTGTGTTGCTCTCAGAGACGTGCTGGTGGGCATGGTGAGAGAATTTGAATTTAATAGAACAGAAACGAGAAGAAGCAATGAACCAGCAATGCAATGAACCCACCTCTGACAGACAGACAGACCTCCGGACTCCTCTGGGTATGCATACAAAGGGGGCCAAATTAGGATTGCACAGGTGACTTGAATTCTGGCATTGCTAATTTCTCTGTGCTTGACTTTTCTCATGCAGTATTTCATTAATGGATGGACTAGGCACCCTGACTGTAAAACGGGCATTTGGGCCCTCTGAGTGATGTCACAGTGTACAGTGTGGAATCACCAAAAACAGGAGAATCCCTCAGCCCATCATTACTAGAGGCTGGTAGTGACCCCTATATTTAATTTGAACCCAGTTCATTCCGCAGACTGTGCTGAGAGGAGGTGGGGATGGGAGGCATGGCCTGGCCTCCTCCTCAGCTCTCTCTACCCACTTTGGAGTGATAGGTGCCCCTAGGGCTGAAGGTTGGGAACGGTTCCTGCACTCCTTTGAGCTCCTCACACTCTCCCTCCCCTTCCACACACTCATGCATAGGTCAGGCTAGTCTGGCCCACCATCCCCTTCCCTCAGCCCTGCAACACTCAGCTCCTGAGGAGCACCAGTCGCTGTACCTTGCCCTCCTGCTCCCGCAGCTCAGACACTTCTGTCTGCATGTAGAACTTCACCCTGTTGTTTTCAAACATCTGTGCAATGAGAGAGAGACAAAAGCCCTTATGCTCTGGAGCTGCCACCAGCTTCTGGCTTCTCTGACTTTTCCTCCACAGTCCCATTCCCTCCCTCTTGAGTTATAGCTCTCAACTCAGTTTGAGGGTGCACTGGAAACGGTCTCTCTGAGCATCTCTGCATCTCGCCTGCTCAGTGGGGTGTCATAATTTTGCAGTGTAGGAACACACAATACTTGAGCATATTACAATCAAGCCAATGGGAGGACATGGCCAATGTTTTCTTTTAGGTGTCAACCACCGTGCAGCACTTTATAGCTTAAGAACACTGCATGCACATTTAAGACATTAAATAAACCAAATACAATGATGCCATTAACTGATAGTGCCAGCAGGGAGGTAAGATGCATGCAGCAGTCCTCTGCACAGCAGGAATCAGGGTCCCTGACCCCCTTATTAGATCCAAAATAATCCTCTGAAAGACTGGTAAGTCACAATCACCTTCATGAGAGCTTGGCCAACCTTCTCCCCAAAGAATTTCTTGAAAGGCACTTCTTCCAGCTCAACCACAGACACAGAATGGGCCTTCTCTGTCAGGTAGGCTGCCACCTCCATCCCTGGGGAACAGAAGCAGGTCAGAGACAGCGCACGCCACCCCTTGCACTTCAGTGAGGTCTCTGGAGCTGAATTCAAGAGCTGTCAGGTGGCAGCGAGAGATGTGAGAACTTTCAATTCGCTCCTTCAGGACTGGGAACAGCTGCCATGGCATGAGCAGCTGCCTTTGGGCTCAGCACGAGGATACACTGCAGATGGTATGAAGAACGTTTTCCTAGCGAGCCGCTCTCTCAGTCTATTGTAAGAGCTAGGGAGCAGGTGTGATGTTATGAGTATAATATAATATCTCACTGAAAGGTGACAGGCCAGAAAGAGTTAATTAACTCACCTCACCGACTGACCTGTCCCATGGGAGAACCTTAAGAACTGGTTAGCAAGATATGTAAATGAATAGAGCTTTGAAAAGCAAGTCTGCATTGTTAGAGGTAGAAGGGAAGGTGTCTGCTCAGGTCTTGTGATGTAAGCAAACAAGTCTTGTCTATTGCTATAGTTTTAATTCAAAGATCAAAAAAGGAATATTAGCATTTAAGATGATACTTGAGTGAAATAGTATTATTGTCTATGTGTCTCTTTGAAGGTTGTGGTAACCTGTATCTGAACTGTTTAATGGATAAATTACTCTGCGCTAATTGCCAGGATGTTTGGGAGAAGGAGTTAAGCCTATTGTTTTCTCAGGCCAAAAGGCTGCTGGAAATGTATAAGAAGCCTGGGACACGATCCTTCTTCATCTCAGATCTGCTTTGGGTTTCAGGAGGGGGAAACCTTCAGCCACAAGGATTGAAATCCCCAGTCATTGACTGGAGTCACCCTGAATATGGACATTGGATTATAACCTATGGACTCTTTATAAAAGGACTTTTGGCAACTACAAGCTCACCTCTACTATGTATCTGAACCTCAAGAATTGAATTCAAGTCTATATGTCTATTAATCTTTAAACCAACACTCTCTCTCTTTTCTGTTCTAATAAATTTTAGCTTAGTTAATAAGAATTGGCTGTAGTGTGTATTGTGGGTAAGATCTAAGTTATAATTGAACCTGGGTATGTGGCTGATCCTTTGGGATTGGAAGAACCTTTTCTTTTATATGATGAAGTAAGATTTTCAGGAATCATCATCATATGTTTGACAGATGTGTCTGGACGGAGGCCTGAGGCTGGGCACTTTAAAGGAACTGTGTTGTTTGGACTTCTAAGTAACCAGTGAGGTACTATAGAAGCTGTTTTGTGTTGGTTTGGTAAATCTCAGTAGTGGAATAACCACCAGTATTTGGGATTTGTCTGCCCTGTTTTGTTTGCAGTTCACCCTGATTGAGTGACCTCAGCTGGCTCCCACGGGCAGCACCGTCACAGCAGGGACCATCTTTTTCTTATACATGTGTAACCTCACCCCTTCCCTCCTAGCACTGTCAGGGTCTGATCCTACTGGGGTCTCTGGTATGACTGCAATTTGAGGACTACTGCTGGTATGCACAATGATAATTGTGGCTCAGCATGACGCAGGTTGCCTCAAGCAGCCTGATTCCCTGCAATGGGAACTGGAATTGCTATTTTGGGAACACTAAGAGTATTCATAGGGTGGGCAGAAACCTTCTACTCTCCAAAGGGCTTCATAGTGATCATTTCTGTGTTTAACCACAAGACCAATTATTTATTTGTGAAATTCTTACAAGGAGGAAGCCACAAAAAGGCTTTGAAGACGGAAGCAAGTGATGCACTGTAATATACTTAGCAAACGGTCATTGAGAACCATCGCTATTTGCAGTGGTGTTGTAGCCGTGTTGGTCCCAGGATATGAGAGACACAAGGTGAGTGAGGTAACATCTTTTATTGGATCAACTTCTGTGCTGAAATAGACAAGCTGTCGAACTCCACAAGCTTGAAGAGCTCTGTGGAGCTCGAAACTCATCTCTCTCACCTACAGAAGTTGGTCCAATAAAAATATTACTACATTTAAAACCAAAACATTATGAATAGAAGAACTAGGAGGAACATACATTCTGTGGCTGGGATCATAGTCCAGCTTCCTGAAGTATACATTGCAAGTATGATTCATTATGAATTTAGCTTTTTTTAAAATCATGAACCAATCCCGATGTCTGGGAATGTGTTTGTTATTTGGAAGCATTGTCAAATAGCCTGGCCAAGAGATTTTCAACCTATCGGTAGTTTATGAATTGTTCACTTTGACTATTTGCAGTTTGTGATTGTTGCCAAGGTTGTGTGTTATAGTTTCTGCTTCCTGACTGGATGGATTACATCTTGAAACCAGGAAACTGACCCAAACAATAAGTATCCAATATGTGCATGCAGTCCATAGGCTGGTCAGCTTCGTTTATTTCCCATTTGAATTTGTCTACCTTCATATTCCAGCCTTGGATCTTGGTATGCCTTTATCGTCTAGATTACAAAATTCTTCTCTCCATGCAGGTACTTCTAGACTGTGATGAACTCACCTCTTAACCTGCTCTTGGACAAGGATGGGATGGGATTTTCAGCAATGCCACTGTTAGTTAGGTTAGGAGCACAAGTCACTGCAAATCTCAGCTTGAGCTGCTTTTGCCCTCTTGCAGTAAGGCATGATTTCCAGCCAGTGAATCTCTCTCATAGTACTTCTCTGAACTCTTTCCAATTATTAACATTCCTTTTAAATGGACATGGTATTTCAAGGCTGGTCTCACTGGCGCTTTGTGCAGAGGCAATATCTCATCTTCTACTCCGCCTCGATAGTCCCCTGCTTATAAGACCATTATGTCTGAAGTCATGACGACAATCTTTGTTTTTTATGAAATCCATCTTAATTCATAATGAGAACCCCCTCTGTCTATGGGTATCCAAGAAGTATCATAAAAAGCTGAAGAGAATGGAATGTTACCAATACAAGTAGACAATTGTGGCAATAGCCATAAGTGAGTCATAAGAAGGGAATTTTTCATTTAAAGGACGTCATGTGGCTGCATACAAAAACAAAACATCCCAGAAAATTCACTAGCTCCATGAACCAGCTCCATCTTTTAAGTCTGGCCAAAAAGATCATAAGAACATTCAAGGGCTAAGCACAGGTCAAAACTACGATTAACAGATGTTAAGGTTTGACCTCATGAATGAAACAGGACATCGAATTTCATCCAGTGGTTCCTCCATCCAGTCTAATAACTTCTGACTGAGCTAGAGCAGATCTTTTAGAGAGACATCTTGATTTAAAGATTTCAAGAGACGGAGACTCCACAATTTCCCTAAGTAAACTGTTCTAATGGTTAACCACCCATGTGGAAAATGGGGAATTATAAAGAAAACTATAATATAACATCTCAAAGGGAAAATTCTGCCCAAAGGTCCCCTGAATGGGATTCTTGAGATGATCTGCCCAAGACCAAATCTCACCAAGGAAAGAGGCTCCCACTATAACTGCATTCTTGCTGCTGGCCAATTTCACTACCCGGTTGGCATCTTCAGGGGTTCGGATGTTGAAAACATTCTCAACTTCTTTGCCTTTACAGCTAAGGGCTTTGGGCCTGAAAAACACACATGTAGGAAAAGAATGTGTCAGGTTTCAGTTGTGGTTTTCTGAGCTGCATCCTTTCTGTTACTAAACATGTCTCTGCAAGAGTTGCACAGGGCAACTCAAGAACCCAACACACTGTCTAATAGAACTGCAAGTGATCTTTCAGCCCGCTGCTCTGACACTGGCCACTACCAGCTTTGCAATCTCTAAAATAAAATGTAAAATCCCATAACAGAGGTGGTGACAGAGGAAGTTTTCTGATCCCCAGCAGTTACTGATTGGCTGGTGAGCTCAAGGAGGAGGGGTTCTCTCTCTCATAAATGTTTGTCCCATTTAATGTAACATATTCATTTGTATTCATGACTGATCTTGACCTGCCCTTGCTATCGGAGCGAGATGGCAGCAGGTCACTTCTGAAGATGAGTGTTTTCATTATGCTCTCCAGACTGTCTGGGGCTCGGTAACCCAGGCCCGAACCAGTTCCCTCCCTCTGTGCCAGTGACAAGGGGCATGGTGCTGGGGTGCGAGGCAGAGATTGGAGCCATACTGCAGCAAAACAACAAATTGTACAGCAGAAATCCTGAATCTGGTAGCATCTCGAAAAAAATGTCCACTACTGCAGCTGCCCCAGGGACCCTGGCTGAGATGAATGAAACAGTTCACATCTTTTAGAACTATTGTTTCAGGTTTTCTGCAGATTCAGGCACGGGACCCTGCCTTAGTGACAGCGGGTCCAGTTTTCAAAATGATCTCCAGTACCCAAAGAGCTGGAATCATAATTACCAACTAGAGAAATGTGAGATTCTGGGGCCCAATGTTGCAGCAATGCCTGTGTCTTTACTTATACACAGCAGAACAGAAATTGAGAAAGACACATCCCAAAACAGCCCCCGCACTGGTGATTTTGGCACTGCCCTAGGAAGTAGGATGCCTACGTTCAAGTCCCTGTTCCACATCAAGTGTCTGAGAACAGATCTCCCGCCATATGCTCATGTGAGTGCTCTAACCACTGGGCCGTTGACTCTATCTCTGGTTTTTCCATGAGAAAGGGCTGTTCTGGCTCAGGCACCTAGCACCAGGAAAAGGGTCACAGCTGCGAATCCCCACAGGAGACAGACACTTTCCTCCAGCGGCAAGTTAGGCGAAGGCGTGTGTTTAGGCCCTGCCCCTCTCCTCTGCATTTCTAATTGGCTAGCTCAGGGGGCTCCGCATTCCGCTTGCTGGGGTCTGCCAATCCCATTCGTAGGCCCCTAACTCTCCCCCTGCATTGCACAGGGAGTCTGGGCACTGGGATGCAGCAGGGCCAGAGGCAGCAGAGGTGTGATAGAGGGGAGGTATCTAAGCCCCAGGGTGATCAGAGCCTCATGCCCGGTGGAATAAGGAGAGGTCACTACAGGCTAATCAGAGCACCTAGAGCCACAGTAGCATTGGCCATTTGCCATAGCACCTAACTCAGGTCTGAGGAATCCTCTGGATGGCAGGCAACTAAAAATTAGGCATTGCAGTGCTCAGTTTTGCAACACCTAAGTCTCTGTGTGGATCTAGCCCTAAGTGATCTTAGGGAGATACGGGCTTCGATTACATCTGAAAATGGGATTCAAGCTCTTATGTAACTTTGGTGCTTTTGACAATTTTACCCAGGCGCTTACATATAAGGATTTTTAAAGTATTTTCAAACAATATAGTAACATGTAAACATTTAGGATTAGATTCCCAAAGAAACTTGGGCATGGCAATGCTGAATATCACCCATCTAATTTTTAGGTTCCTGGAAAAAAATCACTGGGATTCACAAAGCCTAGGTTAGGTGTTATACCTCAACTGCCCCAGTTTGGCAACAGACTAGGGGTACATAGTTCCTAGTCTCTATGCCAAGACATGCCCAGATGGGCATGCTTCCCCTACAGTCACCATCTCATGATGTTTCACCAAAGGCAGGGCATCTGGGGTCTCTGCCAAAAGCTAAGAACTTTCTGGTGGTCATGGTTATTGCGGGATGTATGTATGGAAAATATTTTAAGAGTTATGTGGGGCTCAGGGAGCTGGGGCATGGTGTCACAGAGGTGGGAAAAGGGAAATCTATGCATGTCTGTGAATTTCAGGGGGTACAATCTTGACCACATATCTTGGTGTGGATTGTCGCACTGTGCTGCTATACATACCTAATGCTATCATATGCAGGAAACTACATTAATGCAATGTTAATGTTGTACATTTAAATACTCACAAACCAGGAAATGGGAATGTTAAGGACATACATGCAAAAGGTAAGTCTACTAGCATGCCTTCTTGTACAGGGTTTGGTTCTGTATCGTGACTTTCAGGCCCATCGTACAGGGCCGCCCAGAGGGCCTGGGGTCTTCGGCAGCGGGGGTCCCCCACTCTGGCGGTAATTCAGCGGCGGGGGGCCCTTCCATTCCGGGACCCGCTCCCGAAGTGCCCCGGAGAGTGGCAGTGGAGGCCCCTCTGCCGCTGAATTACTTCAGAAGCGGGACCCACCGCCGAAGTGCAGCCGGGTCTTTGCTGGTAATTCAGCGGCGGGGAGCCCCCACCGCTGGTCTCCAGGGCACTTCAGTGGCAGGTCCCGGAATGGAAGGGCCCCCCACCGCCAAATTACTGCTGAAGACTCGATGGCAGGTCCCACTTTGGCAGTAATTCACCGGCAGGGGGTCCTTCCGCCCCGGAGTGGAAGGACCCCCCACCGGTGAAGACCAGGAGCAGAGGAAGATCTGGGGGCCTGGGCCCCGCAATTGTTTTCTGGGGCCCCCGGAGTGAGTGAAGAATCCCGCTTCCGGGGCCCTGAAAAACTCTTGTGGGGGCCCCTGAGGAGCCCGGGGCAAATTGCCCCTCTTGCCCCTCCCTCTGGGTGGCCCTGCCATAACATCTACTGGTAAGCCTCCAGATCTTAGTCACGTCACATATATAGTTCTGCTCTCTATGCACATTCAGATCTAGAGCTGTTCAGAAAATAGTATTTCTGTCCCAGAAAATTCTGGTATTTCAACATTTGATTTCATCCTGAAACAGGATCCTCCTATTTCCAGGGTCAGAATTAGGGTCTAATTCTGCAAAACACACTCACAGGAGCCATAGGGGCTGATTCCATGGGTGCTTCGGGGCTGGAGCACCCGTGGGGAAAAATTGGTGGGTGCTCTGCACCTACCGGCAGCCAAGCTCCCCTCCCTGCCCCCCTGCCCCAGCTCACCTCAACCTCCTCCCCTGAGCAGGCTGCATGCCTGCTTCTCCTTCCAGCACTTGCTGCCGCAAAACAACTGTTTCACGGTGTAACAAGCTCCGGGAGGAGCGGGAACACAGCACATTCAGGAGAAGAGGTGGGGCTGGGGAAGGGATTTGGGGAAGGAGTCCAATAGAGGCAGGGAGGGGGTGGAGATGGGGCAGGGACTTTGGGGAAGGGGTTGGAATGGGGGCGGAGCAGGGGAAGGAGGGGGTGGGGCAGGAGTGGAGTTGGGGTGGGGTCGGGGCTTGAGCACCCACCAGTGCCAAGACATGACAGGAGCAATCTTTTACTCATGGAAGCAACACAATAGTTAAGACTGGAATGCGAAACTGTATTATACTGTTTAGCCACTAGGTAGCTACCCTGTGTTACATACCGTAAGCTCACAACAGCCATTCCTTCCTGGCAGTGCATTAAAGGATTTTATAGTGAACACAGCTTGCATGTCTCTCTCTGGGAAGGAAGGTTTATAGAGAGTCTATATCTGGCACAGAAGTCTGACTTGCTAGTAGCAATCAGGGTTGTACTAAGTACAAGGTGTACATGACATAGTGTCAGAAGTAAGCAAGTGCCAGAGGAGAGCAGAAACAGAGGGCACAAAACAAAGATCTCAGCACCATACCACTCTTCAGTGCTCCAGAGAACATTAGCTTAGATGGAGCTTCATCATGAACAGACTGGAAGCAACATTTTGCAAGATTTCACCTTGCTACAAAATTCTACCGGGACCTTGGATGAATCTAGGTATCGTCTTTATTTTATGCTATGGGGAAACCATTAGAGCATATCTTTAAATCCTTTGACTTCACTGAAGAGTCACAAAGATGACTATGAAAAAGAGTTTTGGCCATGTTTGATGCATACTTTGTACCTCAGAGAAATACGTTTTAAGAAAGAGCATGTTTTCACAAGAGAATTCAGGAACAGAGAAAATTTGAATCTTTTATAAAAGCTCCCAATGCATTGGCTGATAAATGATTTTGGGAACGCAAACCATGAAAGTATCAGAGACAGGCTGGTTATTGGGTTAACTGACAAGAACCTCTCAGCAACCACAATAAAAGACAGACTTAAAACTGCCCATAGCTATGTAGATAGTAAAGCACTCTGAACTAGTCAAACAGCAGAACAAAAGGCAGGAGCAATCTGAAAACCCTGAAACTTGGAGGCTGTAAATATGGACAACATGAATGCTAAAAATCATTACCATAAAAGCCTTGAAGCTATAAGGGGAGTACCAGATTAAACTACAAGGCATTTCAGACCTAATGCACAAGATATGGAAAATTTCACAGCTCAATATTTGTAGCCAGCTAAAGATGCAATAGAGAATAAATGCAAAAAATATGAACATTTTGAAGCTCTTTGCCGTACAAAAGCAGTCAGGGAGTTGATTCATATTACAGACAATCATGAGCCATTGTTTCTGGGATCTATCATGTGTGATGGCAGAGTTTGAAAAGTGAAACTGAATATTCATGCAATGACTATTTACTTTAAAACTGACTCAGGAGCAGACACAACTGTCAACTCAGAAGGGACCTGCAGTCACTTTCAACCTTTCACAGGGCTGAAGTTACCTGACATGGCCTTGAGTAGCCCCAGAGATGTTCTGAACTGCATGGGCCAGCTCACCACAGAAACAGCTTACAAAGACAAAAGCTATGCATTCAGAGAGCATGTGATCAAATGATCAAAGACCAAAAGACTTCTCAACCGCAGTGTGGCAACCTTAGTAAGAAAGGCCAAAGAATTGACAGAAAATTTCATGATACTGGACTTTTGAAATGAGATCCAGCACAAATAAACTTGAAAAAATGCTGAACCATGTAGTGTATACACACCTTGCAGGATTCCTATCCTGTTGCTTCATAAAGGGGAAAATGAATTAGAGAGACTGGAACAAATTGGCATTATCAAGAAAATCTGAGCCACCAGCATGGTGTGCCCCAGTGATATCGATTATAAAGAATAATGGAAAAATATGAATCTGTGTGGCCCCAAAAGACTTAATGAAGCAGCTGTGAAAGAAAAATTTTTCCTCCCAACACTGGATGACTTTCTCCCCAAAGCAAAAGGAGCTAGTCTTCTCCAAGCTGGATTCCTCAAGCAGATTCTGGCAAACTTCCTTTAGCCAAAGAGTTGTAAATTGAACTCAATTTATCACACCCTTTGGGAGATTTTGCTTTTGAAGACTACCCTTTGGGGTTTCCAGTGCATCTGAAATTTTCCAAAGACAAATGGCAGAACTGTTAATGAACAAACGGAGTTGTAGTTTTCATGGATTATATTTTGATATATGGGACTTTGAAGGAAGACCACAACAAAACCTTCAGTGATGTTCAAGCATAATCAGTCCGTCCAGAGTGAAGCTAAACAAAGAAAAGTGTGTTTTCCGCCTACCCCAAATCGTGTTTTTTGGGACAAACATTAAACAGCAATGGAACCAGTCCGAGCCCTTACAAAGTAAAAGCAATTTGAGAATGGAACACGCCAACACATGTAGCAGAACGGAGTCATGTACTAGCAGGGGTGAAAGTAAAAATAGGGACTTACCAGTACGGGGCTGGGTTGGGGCCTCCTCTGGCCCCTGACCCCGGGCAGAAGGGGCAGAGATGGGGGGTAAGAGGCAGCCCCGGCTCCCGGTCCCCCACTGGGGTAGCAGCAGCAGCTGAGGGCTCCAGCAGCAGTTTAAAGGGCTCAGGGCTTGGCCGCTGCTATCGCCTCGGGCCCTTTAAACCACTGCCAGAGCCCCCAGCTGCTGCTGCTCTCCCAGGGCTCCGGCAGTGGGGTTCCGGTATCTATTTAAAGGGCTGGGGCCGTAGAGGCAGTGGGAGCCCTGGGCCCTTTAAATAGCCCCTGAAGCTCCGCTGCTACTCCAGGGTTCTGGGGGCTATTGGAAGGGCCCTGGACTCCCCTGCTTCTACCACCCCGGCCCTTTAAATAGCCCCCGGAGCCCTGGGGTAGCAGTGGTGGGGCTCCAGCAGCTATTTAAAGGGCCCAGGGCAGTAGAAGCAGCGGGAGCCCCGGCCCTTTAAATAAGCCCTGGGGAGGAGCAGGAGGAGGACTTCTTTCTCATAACTTTTAGCCCCATAACTTAGAGCAGGGAGCCACCTAAGCTAACCAGTGGGAGATATGTTTGAACCCCTGCCGCCTCTGCTCATGATTTACCCACTGATATTTTGGTTACACGCATTTATTCATAATTCATAAATAGTTTCCGTGAACAGTATTTTAACCTGTGCATCGGTCATCAATTAGGACTTGGGTAGTCACTATGAACAGTTAGCAACTCCAGCCGCCTAACTGGTAACAAGATATTGATTTTGCTTCTTGGCTCCACAACACAGTTTTCAGGTTTGGTGGCACCAACCTTTCCAGCCTGAATAGCTAGTCATGTGAACATATATTCAGACCAGGATTCATAGATCTACACAATCCCACCTTCTTTTTTCACAAATATTCTTGCAAACAAAATTTTCCCAAGCAAATGGTTACATCAGTTCCCATGTTAGGTTGCTTGACCTAGATTCACAAAGGTATTTTGAGGTACCTAGAAAATCAAAAGTCTGAATTAGACTCCCAGGCTATCATTGAATGGAGAGAAACAGGTGCCTTAGACTGCGGTTCACAAAAGCCAACATGCTAGGCAGGGAGTTGCCTAAGTTAGCCAATGGGAGATGCCAAGCAGACGGGTGTCCTAAGCCCCGCCCCTCTCCTGGAGAGAGATGTCTGAGTCGGGGCAGCTGGGAGGCTAGTGATTTCAGCCGTAAACTCTCTTTGGAGTTAGCTGCCTCTGGAAAGTTTTGGGAAGAGGAAGATGCTTCCTTATTGGGCCAGAGAGAGACAGACAGACTCACTCTCCTGATAGCTAGTACATCACCCAGGATGTGGGAAAGCCAGAGTCCAGTCTCCCTGCACCAATGTTTCTTTAATGGTTTCTCCACAGCGGCACAACTTCAGCAGGAGAGAGTCTGGGAGTCCCACAAGCGAATAGCCCATAGGCCAGTAGTTGAAGCACACACCTGAGAGGTGGCAGGTCCCTGTTCAAATTCCTTCTCATCAGGCTGGGGGAAGACTTGAGCTGGGGGTGGGGTTCACTTTCCAGGTGAATGCCCTAATCACTGGGCTACGAATTGGGGAGCTCCTCCTTCCCTGTCCCTCTCACTGGCTGTTGTGCCAATTCCCCTGAGGGGCACAATCTGGGAGACATGCTCTGAGCACACCTACCTGACCGGGCCTGCACACATATAAGGGGGGCAAATGCTTATCTGCTCCCAGTTCACGAATTACTCTGGGGTTCAGGTGGGAGATAGGCCTCAAAACACCTAGAGAGAGGAAGCTTGTGCCTGCCCAGAGGCAGAAATGTGCATCAAGATAATTTTTTTACTGGAAAAAATGTAGGTGCCTAGTGAGTTGAGGCACCTACAAGGTTCAGTGGAAGTTTGTGGGTCACAACGGAGATGGAAAGTGAGATTTAGGCCCTAAATTTGGGGGTTTGATGTCCAAGTACCTTTGTGAGTCTAGGTCTTTCTCCCTAGGCACAAGCTCCTTACGTTCTCGTAGGAGTAGAATTTGTCTTGGGGTGGATTACGTTTGTTCTTAGCTTACGTGTTTCCAGTTGCTATCAGCAGTTTGTTATAGTCCATCTTAAATCCATCCTTGAACACAGCTATCTTGTTCTTGATGTCCACAGCCGCATCCTGCAATCAGTTCTGAATAAAGTTACCGGGCAAAATCTGAGATGCTTATAGAGATACCAAAGGGTTTTGCTCCGAGTGGAATAGCCTGGAAAGTACTAGGGCAAAGGTCTGGTCTCATCTCAGAGCATGTGGCAGCCTCGCCTGGTGCTCTGGTTTGAGTTTTCCAAGGATCACATTGCATTAGCTCATGCAACCAATTCATTCATTTGGTTTTCAGCGTGAATTCGTTTGTTGCTAAAAAAAAATCAGGGCGAGATTAGTTCTGGTGAAAGCAAAGGAGGCTGAGACTGGAGAAGTTCTGGACAAGAGTCTCCGGGCAGGTCAGACAGACTTGCCTGCAGCACTACTTGTTATTCCAGCCTTGGGCCTATTTTGAATGGGGCAGCTATAAAATGGGCACTTGTTTCAGCACTTTGTGTGGTTCAATGTTCAATTTTAATAGACATCGGCGGCCATGTCTGTGACAACCTCTCATTCCCTATCCAACAGTTTGAGGACATTTCCACCCTTATTTAAGTGTACCAGTTTTCTGTGGCTGAAGTAGGGTGACCAGATGTCCTGATTTGACAGGGACAGTCCTGATATTTGGGCCTTTTTCTTATATAGGCTCCTATTACCCTCCCCCTACACGGTTCCGATTTTTCACACATGTTGTCTGGTCACCCTAGGCTAAAGGCATGGGCCTAGAGCTGTCTGTAGTATTGATTAGTGCACTGAGAAGGCACTCACAACAGGCTCTTCACCATTTTAGGGCCCTGCCAAATTCATGGTCCATTTTGGTCAATTTCACGGTCATGGGGTTTTTAAATTAGTCAATCTCACGTTTTCAGATGTTTACATCTGAAATTTCATGGTGTTGTAATCGTGGGGGGTTCTCATCCAAAAGGAGCCATGGCGGGAGGGTAGGGTGTCACAAAGCTGTTTTAGGGGAGGTTGCAGGATTGCTACCCTCACTTCTGCGGGGACAGTACCCAGAAGTGGGTCTGATCTCCTCCCTGAGAGCAGCCATTCAGGAGAAGAGGAAGTCCTGTCCCTGCCCAACCCAGCTGGGACTAGTAGCTTGGTCTGGAAAAACCAGCCCCATTGGTTTTGGTTTGGATTGGGTCTCACGAGCAGGGGTCTTCACCCTCGGCCTCTCCCACAGGAGTCAAGCCATTAAATCCTGAGCTGTCCTGCAAGAATCATCATGATCATCTATGTGCACGTGAAAGATACCAAGAGGAAATAACCTTGACAATTCCAGGGTGATCACAGACAGGAACCTGGTGCAGCAGGGCAAATTCTGCTATAACACTAGTTCTGCCTTAATCCCATCTCAGGTCTCTCTCTCTCTCTCTCTCACACACACACACACACACACCAATGCAGCAGGAAATCTGCGTTTGAGGCAACAGATGGAAGTGGCACAGCAACACCAATTCCTTGAACGCCCCTTCTAGACTCTTAGACACCAGGGACATGAAGGAACCATGGTGATCATTAGTCTGACCCCTGCAGAACAGAGGCCAGAGAACTGCCCCCAAATAATTCCTAGCATGGATCTTTTAGTAGAACAGCCAGTCTTAATTTAAAAACGGTCAGTGATGGAGAATCCACGCTGACCCTTGGCCAGTTGTTCCTTAGCATGAGCCGCATTGTCTATCAGCACCCTGGCACTCAGCAGCGCTGCATCACTCCCTGACCGTACTAAGGTGGCCAGCAAAGGGTCCGAGAAAGGAAACGTGAACAGGTAGGAAGCAGGAGTCTGGAAAAATAACTTGACAAAAAGCAAGCCAGGCCACGGTTAGAAAATCTAGATGTACAAGAGAGCCAGGATAAGTTGCCTCTGAGTGTATTAAGATAATAGTTAATGGCTTTATTGTATCCCTGACACTGACTCTGGAAAAACCACAAGCAATTTAGGAGAATCTGAGAAACTGGCTGATAAAAGAAGGAAGTTGGGTCCTTGTATGTCTAACTAGTAACCTTGGTAAAATAATACAACCAGTCTTGAGCGGAAGAGCCTAAGTCAGGGTCCAATTCCTCAAGGTACTGGGTAATTCTTATTGCAATGCATGGAGCGACAGTGCTCAGCGCCCAGCTCCTGCAGGGTGACAGCCGTGAGCAACAGCAATCTAGCTTGGAGAGAACAAGTCCTGCCAGCACATTGGGTTGCTTTTTGGAGACAATTCTAGACAAATCTTGCCCCAGTGGACTCCATTGCAGCATATTGCTCTGCGGCTCAGCCTGAGTCTGACTGTGCAGGAGTATCTGTATCCTGTGCGGAGAACAAGAACTCTGCTGAAGCGGCCCTGTGCAATGGCTTCAGAGCTGTGTAATCTCCCCGCCTATCCAGCAGCCTCCCACCCCTGGGCCCCATGGGGTGCATGTTGCACAAAGCCTCCCCAAGCCTGGGAAGTCCAGGGCAGGTCTTGGCAGCTGTGTGGGAATCCTTAAAGGACCATAGACAGCTCCAGAATAGAACTGCCATCCGGGACTAAGTTCTCCTTCTCCCGGTAACGATGAACTGGGGGAGGTAAAGACCACATCAGTGCCCCTCCATCCACAGGGAGCACACCCTAGACTCCCCTTCTTTTATGGCAGCTCCATGGGCCAAGGCTGCACTAACCTCCATGGAGGAGAAGGGGGGCATATATGTAAGGGCTAATAGCAGCATAGGAATGGAGCACCCACAGGAAAAAAGCTGTGGGTGCTCAGCACCCACCAGCCACCCACCCATCAGCTGTCTGGCGAGATGGGGGACTCTATCCTGGGAGGCAGTGACTCTGAAAGAGACTTGGGGGTCACCTTGAATCAGCTGAACATGAGCTCCCTGTGTGATGTTGTGGCCAAAAGAGCGAATGCGATCTGAGCTACATGAACAGGGGACTCACAAAGAGGAGAAGAGAGATTTGGCACTGGTGAGACCACTGCTGGAACACTCTGCCCAGTTCTGGTGCCCAGAATTCAAGGAGGAGGTTGATAAATTGGAGAGGGGTCAGAGAAGAGCCACATGAATGATTAAAGGATTCGAAATCCTGCCTTATAGTGACATATTCAAAGAGTTCATTCTACTCAGCTTAGCAAAGAGGGAGTTAAGGGGTGGTTTGATTACAGTCTATCAGTATCTACATGGGGAACAAATATTTAACAATGGGGCCTTCCCTCTAGCAGAGAAAAGTATAACACGATCTAATGGCAGGAAGATGAAACTAGGCAAATTCAGACTGGAAATAAGGGGTAAATTTCTAATGATGAGAGTAATTAACCACCAACCAGTTATCAAGGGTCCTGGTGGCTTCTCCCTCACTGATAATTTTTAAATCAAGGTTGGATTTTTTTCCCTAAGTGATCTGCTCTAGGAAATATTTTGGGGCAGTTCTCTGGCCTGTGTTATGTAGGAGGTCAGACTAGCTTGGTCCCTTCTGGCCTTGGGATTGATGAACCTGTTGTAGCTCAGGGGTCAGTTTGGTATTTTTGCCATGGTTTTAGCTGGGACCATTTACATATAAACATTTTATTTCTAGGCTCCTGTCTCCACGAGTGAGAAACAAGAGCTGGCTCAGCTGCTGGACTGGTGTAGTAAAATAGCAAGTACGTGCCTTTCAAAGGCTCTTGAGATCTGTCCTCCTGGCTTCTACCTGAGATTTCAAACTTGGCTGCTGCAGAAACTTGCATTTCTACAGCTAGGTATCTCCCATGTTCCCTGTCTATTTTATTGCTGAGTTTTCTATATCCCCATTCGTTTGTTTAATCAAGATGTGTATCACTTGTCATCTCGTTAAAGCCAGTTAATTCAATTAATCAGGTCCATCTTACTTAAAGGAAGTGGCAACTCTTTGCTGGGCCTAGAAAGACTTATCCACTAATCCCCTACCCTCTGCTTTTGGACAGTAGCTGCATTCGCTTTCTCCACAAAGTGCTTTTACTTCTTTAGTTTTAAGGGATTTTTCCCCCCACAGTATTGGGTCTTCCAAGTCTTGCTGTCAGTTGTCTTAATTTCTCTCCATCTGTGCAGACCTTGCATCATTTTAGTTGCCCTTCCTTAAATCCCCAAAGGTCACCTGAGGTAGTGAAGAGAGCCCGGTGCTGTCAGATATGAGAGATGCTTTTGAACAATCGCTGCTAAATTAAAGCGAGTTAGGCCAGCTGTCAGAGTCCAGTACGTTCCCATGCGAACTGGGAGACCCCTGGGCTAGTTCCATATGGGGATAACTGCATTGCAATGCCTAACATTTAGGCACCCTGCGCCATAGCGGAATCCACAGTGAGAGGCTCAGGCTCGCTGCACAATGCACAGAGACAGTTTGGTGCTAAGACCGGGAGCTACAAAAGCCAGCATGCTGAGCAGACGGCCGCATAAACCAGCCAATAGGAAATGCCTAGAAGAGGGTGGGGCCTAAGCCCCGCCTCTCAACAGGAGTTAGGTATTTAAATGTGGGCCAGAGGAACTGCGGTTCCACTGAGCATGTTCAGTGCGAGAACAGCCGCAGTGAGCGTCCATCTTGTAGCTATTTGCTAGTCAAGCTAACAGCAGCTTCCAGTTGTGACATCCAGCTGAGATCCTGTTATGCAGGGAGAGCTTTGGTGCAGCTTTTGGTAATATTTCTGTAGAGGCAATTTGACAGTGCCAGCTAGCGAAGCAAGCGTTGGCTTTTTCTAGCCACATCCAGTCTCTGTGTTCGACACAGAACTCCCGAGATGTACACTGCATGCTATTTTGTATGACTGCACCATGCAAATCTTGTGCTCCTTACCTGTGTTTCAGTCAGGACCTCAATGTCATTTGTACGGAAGAATTCCTTAGGGCGCAAGGTGATCTGCTCTAAGTGGGAATCCATTGACTGCAACAAAGAAGCAATATTGCTGTCAATTACACAGTTCAGTGTGAGAGACGAGTGTGAATTCCCAGTTACATCCTGTACACATGTGTAAGAGCTTTTTTCCCCAGTGCGTTTCAGTGATAGCCTGAAACCTGTCCTTGCAGTAACCTGGCACACAGGAAATCTCTGCAGGTGACCAGGGCTAAGGGAAGGATCTCCACTGACTTGAATGGACTTGGTACTGGGCCTTAATTCTTTTTATATTAACTCACACTACAGTAAAAGAATTGACCTACTGAGAAAGACAGGAAGGGAAGGCTTTTGAATAGCTGTAAAGTGGAAGTTCAAAAGCCATAGCATGGAAGACACACAGAGAGACAAAGGGGCCAAGAAAATGGTTACTTTGGGAAAGAGGATCAGTTATCCACTGATAACTGCCGAATTTTCAAGAGCACTCAACTTATTTAGGAGCAAATGTCCTGGCAAAAGTCAAAACACAAGCCCTTATCTAGTTCTTTTTTGAACCTAGTGATACTTTTGACCTTCACAACATCCCCTGGCAACGAGTTCCACAGATAAATTGTGCATTGCGAGAAAGAGTATTTCCTCCTCTTTGTATTAAACCTGAGGCCTAGTAATTTCACTGCATTGTAGTCAATTTGTAGCCAGTGATACAAATGTATATGCACATAGGTAAGGAATAAGTATGAATTAAGGCAGTAACACAAAAGCGTACATGTCCCAAGCTCGTAAGGCAATAACTAATACACTAACTGAGGCCAAAGGCTTGACATCTGGACACAAGTAACTAACCTATACATGACCTTGTATTATAAGATGTCATAAGATAAAGTGATGTTATAAGTAAATGTTGCTGAATTGCTGAGAGTTGACAGCAAAATGTTAGTTTATACCAGCTTCAGATATTTTAAGTTAGGAACATCAGCGGATGTTCAACCACAGGAATGCCATAGAAACTTATTGACATGTGGCCCATTAGCAACTGCCAGGAGCAAAAATCCCCAGTTGCTGGAGATGGAACACTAGATGGGGTGGGTTCTGAGTTCTTTCCCAGGTGTCTGACTGGTGGATCTTACCCACATGCTCAGGGTCTAGCTGATCACCATATTTGGGGTCTGGAAGGAATTTTCTCTCAGGCCAGATTGGCAGATACCCTGGAGGGTTTTCGCCTTCCTCTGCGGCATGGGGCATGGGTCACTTGCAGGCCTGAACTAGTGTAAATAATGAATTCTCCATAACTTGAAGTCTTTAAACCATAATGTGAGGACTTCAGTCACTCAGCCAGAGGTAAGGAGTCTATTACAGGAGTGGGTGGGTGAGGTTCTGTGGCCTGTGACATGCAGGAGGTCAGACTAGATGATCATGATGGTCCCTTCTAACCTTAAAGTCTATGAATCTATTTGATTTGTTCCTGCACAATATTTTGATTAAAAGACTAGAACAATATAAAATTAACAGGGCACACATTAAATAATTAAAAACTGGCTAACATAGGTCTCAAAATGTAATTGTAAATAGGGAATCATCACGTGGGTCTGTTTCTATTGCGGTTCTGTAGGGATCAGTTCTTGGGCCTATGCTATTTAACATCTTTATTAATAACCTGGAAGAAAACATACAATCATCACTGATAAAGTTTGCAGATGATACAAAAACTGGAAAGTGGGTGAATAATGAAGAGGACAGGTCACTGATACTGAGCAATCTGGACTGCTTGGTAAACTGGACATAAGCAACCAACATGTATTGAAATACAGCTAATGTATAGATCTGGGAACAAAGCATGCTGGCCGTACTTACAGGATGGGGGACTCTGTCCTGGGAAGCAGTGATTCTGAAAGAGATTTGGGGGTTGTGGTGGAGAATCAACTGAACATGAACTCCCTGTGTGATGCCGTGGCCAAAGGAGCTAATGTAATCCTGGGATTCGTAAAGAGGGGAATCTCAAGTAGGAGCAGAGAGGTTATTTTATTTCTGTATTTGGAACTGATGTGATTGCTGCTGATGTACTGTATCCAGTTCTGGTGCCCACAAGCAAGGGCACTGGAAGGGGGGGGGGGGTTGAGGGGGAGGCAAGGGACCATGGCCCTCCTCCTCCCCTGCTCCTGCCAGGCTAGAAGCTGGAGCCTTGCCTGGGGAAGAATAGCACCAGGAGCCTGGGCAGCTGTGGGGAGCTGCGGACTCTACCCCTGCCCAGACGCGGAGGGTTCGAGAGCAGTCCCTGGCCTGTGTCCCCACTCCTGGACCCCCCACATCCAAGGCAGATGGAGGCTCCATGGCTTCCCAGATGGCTCTTACCACAGCCCAGCTGCAGCTCTTCAGCCCCCAAGACCCCACCTCCCTGGCCAGGCCAGAAACTGGAGCCGGGTCTGGGTAAGAGCCATGCAGGCAGTTGAGGGGAGCCATGGACCCTCTGCCCTGGGTGGAGGGCCTGGGGGAGGGTAGGAACACAGACTAGGGGCTGCTCTCAGGCCCCCTCCAAACAAGTGGAAGGGCCTAGGCTCCCCGGCTCTGCCCACAAGTCCAGAAGGATGTTGATAAATTTCAGAGAGTTCAGAGAAGAGCTGCGAGAATGATCAAGGGATTAGAAAACCTGCCTTATAAGCCGCTGAAGGCAGCCTACCTGCCGTGCTTGGGGCGGCAAATGCCTCGAGCCGTCCCTGCTTATACTGACAGGCTCCAGCAGCTCAATCTCTTTTGGACTCAGCACAGCACAACATAACACCCTCCCCTCCCCATTCCTGCCTCTGACAGGGTGATGTCAGCCGAGCACACACACAAACCCTGCAGTGTCCTCTGCTTGGATCCTATTGCGTTCCAGAAAGCTGGACGGGTGCAAGCTGCCCACGGCTAAAGAATCCTCCCCCAGCCTATGGGGAGGATCCACAGAGCCCAGAAAACTCACATAATTATGGGGGACAATAGAAAAAATAACAAGGACAGATGTGAAGGTCAAAGAGTCAAAAAAAGGAAACCTGACGGGGACACTGAGCAGAGAACCCCACACAGGGCCCACTGCTCCTCAAAGATGTCAAGGGAGCCAGGGGACTCTGCCCAGAGGAGCCCTGCCCAGATGCATGAACAGAGGGAGGATCAGAAATAGGCCCCACAGCCAACATCCTCTCCCTGGGGTTACAGACAGCCACCTTGGCCATCGGTAGGAGGAAGTTAACTGGGAGGTCCCGCAACTTTGTGGGGCCACAGACAGGACGTGATAGATAAGGAGGTGGGGGGAGAAGTGCAGCCAAAAATGTAAAAGTAGGTCCAGGAGGAGCCAGAAAAAGGGCTGCAACTTGGCGCCCTTACGGTAAATGTGCATCAGAGTCTCCCTCATGCCGCAGAAAGGACAGGCTTTGGGGACAGGAGTGAATCACACCCAATACATGGTCATGCTCACAGGAGCCACCAGCCAATATCCCTGGTGGGCCACGGGACTAGGATGGAATATAGGCTGGCCCACTGGGGTTCCTCACCCTTGACAGACGACATTAGGTCCTATCACTTGGTATTGGGGCAGGACACGAAGGTGAGGAAATGGAGTCTGGAGCACAAGCATGTACAGATGTGCCCTTGGCATGGTTCAAAAGTGAACTGGCTGCAGGTCACGCAGCTGGTTTGAGATATCAGGGTGGGGCAGCCAGGGAAGCTCACGGGACACGGGACCGATGAAAAGATCCAGAGGGACCATTGTGTGGGGTGGGCAGGGAGCACCCTCCCTCAGGACCTGCTCGAGGTAAACTCGAGAGGCGGTTGACAAGGCTGTCCTCACCTCCTGAAGTACGCACCGGCGAGTTTGGAGGGTGAAGAGCCCCGTACACTGAGTGAGCTGAGCTGAGCCTCTGCTTGGATGGGTGGCAGGTTTTTAGTGATAGGTAACTTTTTGTCCCAGTGCCTAATGTCAGCTCCAGAGGAGCAGAGTTAAGGTTGTGTCAGGGTGGGAGACATTTTTAACTCTATGTTCTCTGGTTTCCAGAGGTTTACATTTTTCTTCACTTATCTCTTTATTTTCTGCTTTCCAGAGATTAAACTTTACCCATCCTCCCTGTTCTGGAAGGGTGTATCACTAACTAGTCCACTTTAACTTTGTGTGAAAGAAATATGGTACCGTGAATGTCATTCTTTTTAAAATAATTTCTGCTTACAACCTTCACTTCATTGTAAAAATTTCTGCCTCGGAATATATTAAAGAATTAAAGGTAACAATATAGCGATTAACCCCAATTCTCCCTGTATATGGATTTGCTTTAGGAATATTTACAATTTCCTCATTTTTATGCAGACGGGGCAGTACTATGATTGAAAGTTGAACATAGGGTTTGTATTTAATATCCTCAGTTGTTTGCAGAAAAGAAACTTCAAGCAAAAGAAGAAACAAAAGGCCAAAATGAAAGAAAAGGTGCTCGTGTATTTAGTAAAAGATGCATCACTGCAATAAATTCTGCTACTCCTGAAACAGCCATTTGGCTCAATCAACATCAGGCGAATTTGTCGTTATTGCTCTACACCAGGCACTTGAAAGAAGAAGAAGATTTAATAATGTTCGGGCAAGGTCCCCAGCCAAGATTTTCTAACACAGGATATGTAACCTGAGACCTAGATCACCTGATTGTGCAAAAGTGCTCAGTAGCTCTCTCTGGTTTTATTGGGAGCTGAGAGTTACTCAGTACTTATGAACACTAGGCCACATATTTAGATACCTAACTATGGACTTATGAACTTAACATAAAGCATGTACATTGGGAAATCTCAGCCCCAGCTTTCATCAGGCTCCTTCCATTATTGGTCTTAGACGGTGTTATACGAGGCAAGTGAAGGGTTCACAGGTTTGCCTCCGAAAACACACACTAAAAGGGTGACAAATTCCAGAAGTCCCTGGAATTAAGTTTATCGACAGTGCCTCAGTGCAATAAAAGGACAAAGCTGGCAAAGTTTCTAGTGACCTGGGACATTCACTGACTAGTGAGGAGAAACAGTCTGAGAAGGGAGCCCAGTAGCTGTTCAGTAAGAATATGAAACATTCTGGATGATACAAACCTTACTTAGCTTGGGTCGGTCATAGGGTAAGTGTCTGTCCATTGTGCACATGACGATCCTGTCGGAGAAACCTTCCTGTCTTAAGGTCTCTGCACAAACTAATCCAGCAGCACCTAAGAGACAGAAGGCCAGTAATTGCTACATACACCTCTACCCCAATATAATGCTACCCGATATAACATGAATTCGGATATAATGCAGTAAAGCAGCGCTCCGGGGCGGCGGGGAGGGGCACTCCGGCAGATCAAAGCAAGTTCAGTATAACATGGTTTCACCTATAACACGGTAAGATTTTTTGGCTCCCGGGGACAGCATTATATCGGGGTAGAGGTGTATGTATTTTAGTTAACAAATGAAAAGTTTAGCATCCATCCAGCAGAGGTTTCCATAATCTCTCACACCTTTTTTGTGTGAATCTAGCCCTTTGTTTCTTTTGCTTTTATGAATAAATAAATAAAAACATTGCCTAGCTATTCCAGTAATTGATCGCTTGGCACAGGGAGTGGATCCCGAATTGCTCCATTGGGTAGCAGGTCTACTCTGTCCTCAGAGCTATTGTCTCACTTGTTAGGGTGTGAACTCCCTCCCTTCTGGTTGGAACTGGAGCATTAGGAGGGCTGTAAAATGAGCTGGCTGAAGCCTAGAAAAGCCATTCATCAAACACGTTCTTTGATTAAATCGTCATCATCTGATGAGTAACTTTGGTCCGTATTCTGATGTCCATTCCCATGGGTAGCTGTGCCTTGCTCCAGGAACAGTCCCCTTGAAACCAAGGGGCAGGAGCGTCAGAATTTGGCTTGTATCCAGCAAAGCCCACTGGCACAAAGGGAGTGGGAAATGCTACAGGAGAAGATCAGGCATAGCTGGCTTCTAAACCGCTCTTCCCACTGCACCTGGGGCAGGAAGCAAGAGGACAAGGAGTGGTGGAGCATGGTGTGCTTTGGCCTTCCCCCATGGCATATGGCACCATAGGGACTACAGACATCTGGCATACGCAAGAGGAGTCCCAGGCTGTAATCTGCACCGAGGCCCGGGGCCAAGCAGAGAATCAAGAGCTGGCTCCCTGATAGCCCTGCTCTACTTTGCTAAGCATGATCTGAGTAAACTGTGAATCTGGCCTAGGATTTGACTAGTTCCAGAGATAATCAAATACCACCATTACATAGTCATGCCATGGCAACATATGCCGAAGAATGTCTTGGCCAAACAGTACTGAACCAGCTCTAGGTGTATACTTGCAGCTTTGAAAAATGAGTAGAAATTTCTCAGACTTGGGGCTCTTCTGCAATGGAGCCTGCAATAATGGTGTCTTTGCAAGCAATGACTAGTCCATGCTAACCGTCATTGGAAAGGCAGCATCCACCATGTCTCCCTGTCCTCTGAAGAAAAGCAACAGCAGGGAAGTTTGTTGCTGCCTACAGACTGGTGGAGTCTTCTGTTCTGTAAAGTTTTGTTCCATCCATGAAAAACATTTTAAGAAAAGCACAAAGTACCAACACAAATGCAACTGGCCCCTCCTACTCCCACCCCTCCTCCCATTCGTCTCTGGTAAGTTTGGAATTAAAGCATGTCAACACCAGGGAAATTCTGTAAAATGATTTCATTGTTGCTATCATCATTTCAGCTTGGCTGGCGCTAATTATAGTGAGAGCACTAGTGTTAAGGGACTGTCTTAAGCACTGAACTGATCAGACATACTCTGAGCTGCATATAAGACCCGGTGCTTAAAGTAAGTACTGCAGCCAGTAACCCATCTGCGCTAGAGCCATAAATTCCAAGGACAGACAGTAGCACTGTGGTCATCTAGTCGGACCTCCTGCATAACACAGGCCGTAGGACTTCCCTGAATTAATTCCTGTGTGAACTAGAGCAGATCTTTTGGAAAAACTAGGTTGTGGAAACCAATGCAGTTGAACTGGTGACAGAGCAATGGTGGAAGTTTCGCAAAATTTTCTTGCTGTAGACAAAGCTTTAATTCCAAATTTAATACACACCAGATGGAAGAGAGATTGCGGAGGGCAGGCCAGCAGGGCCAGAAGCTTTGCAAGTATATACCTGTATTTTATACAGGCTAAGAGAGTGGGGGTTATCAGCAGCTCAGGAGCATGGGGGTGAAGGGGAGTGTCTAAGGCCTTGTCTACACTTACCAAGGCATGGTGATTGATGCATTGGCGGTCAATTTAGCAGGTCTAAATCGACTGCTGATCACTCTCCCATCCACTCCTGTACTCCACGTGAATGAGAAGTGTAAGAGGAGTCGACAGGAGAGCGTCTCCCATTGATGTCGCATAGTGTGGACCTTGCGGTAAATAGATCTAAGTATGTCGACTTCCGCTACGTTATTCACGCAGCTGAAGTTGCGTAACTTAGATCGATCTCCTCTCATAGTGTAGACAAGGCCTAAGGAACGGGTAGTTGGGGTGGTGATTAGACAGAGAGCTGCCTGGGTGTCTGGTGACAGCTTAGAAGGAAACAACTGTATTCACAGAGTGGGAGAATTAAAACATATCAGGTGCAGGAGTTAGGGGTTACCTATATGCAGGACCTCCGCATGTCCCTTTCTTGCTCTGAATCTAGGGTGTGAATGGTCTCAATACAGACCAGGAACATAACTTACTGGGCTAACTGTGCAGTGAAGAAATACTCTGAGAAACTCGCAGTAGGAGCAGTAGTTATTTACCCAGTGTGGGAGGTTGGGGAAGGGTTTCCACAAAGTTTGGGAGTAAATGTCTATAAATTAGATGCATGGGGACATTGTACACAGAGTCGTAGATTTTCATCTAGTCTGACTTGCTGCATTGCCCAGGCCAATGGTTAGTGTAGTGGCATACACGGATCTTGAGCTTAGTTAATAGTTCTGTATTGCTGGATCTGGTGTGTGGGTCTATACACGTTAGGAGAATGGACAGTTATGAACCCAGACTGGGAGTGGGATGGGTGTATCCACAGACTGGACGGGAAGATGAAGGGTGTACATCAGTTAACATACACTATTTACTGTTCTCTTTATATCCTGCACTATAAAGATAGAGGTCTGCTGCTGGATACCTGCTCCGATGATCAGCACGTTGGTGCTACTGATATTGTAGTTGCTGAGGGAGATACATTTTGCCATAACCTTTGTCCTTCTTTGCGTCAGAAGAGCCTGCGTAGCAATTAAGGAGATGATTGTCATTAATGATTCAAAGCTTTAACTTTGCCAGGTACAAATGGGAACAGCTAGGAGTTATTTTGTAAAGCAGCTTGGACGAAAGCTTCACTCTTATTGCTTGAAGAGGATTCCAAACCCACACCCAACAAAAGCACTGTGGGACTATAAAACCTTTCCACCAGACATGTCACTATGCCACTTCCAGAAGGCAGCTGAAGAATAAATCCACCACCAGCCACAAACTCGTCTAGGTCAGAAAGTTTGGGTACCAAACAAAGATGTGGCAGTGCTGGTTAAATGTTCTTTAGCCTTACAACTATACATCAGCAAATCCTAGCAAAGCAAAGTACAGTGTAACTTCTATCACCCCATGTATGGTCCCCCACATTGCCAAATGGAGAGCTTAGCACAGGATGGCAGGGATGGGAAGATGTGATCCCTTTTCATCAAACCCCAACATTCACATGTGTAACCTGGGTAGATGGGACACTGCATCACAAATCATCTGTCCACATGCTGACAGGCACAACTGATATTAGTGATCACTTTGGGCCAAATCTCTGAGTCACTGGAGCTCCTTAGATGTGTACGGGTGGATATATCAGAATGTGGCTCTTAATAGATAGAATGTGCATAGAATCATAAGACTGGAAGGGACCTCAAGAGGTCTCTAGTCCAGTTCCCCACGCTCATGACAGGACTAAGCATTATCTAGACCATCCCTGACAGATGTTCATCTAACCTGCTCTTAAACATCTCCAATGATGGAGATTCCATAACCTCCCTAGGCAACTTATTCCAGCATTTAACCACTCTGACAGGAAGTTTTTCCTAATGTCCAACCTAAACCCCCTTGCTGTAGTTTAAGCCCACTGCTTCTTGTCCTATCTTCAGAAGTTGAAGAGAACAATTTTTCTCCTTCCTCCTTGTAACAACCTTTCATGTATTTGAAAACTGTTATTGTGTCCCCTCTCAGTCTTCTCTTCCTCAGACTAAACAAACCCAATTTTTATAATCTTCCCTCATAGCTCATGTTTTCTAGACCTTTAATCATTTTTCCTGCGTATCTGAGCAGTCTCTAAAAGCAAACGTAGAGCATTCTTTGTGGTACTCCCTAGGGGGCAGCAGATAACCTCAGTAACGTGGACCCCTGAGTGTGGCAGGGCTATTTATTTTTTACCTAACCAGAGGGCCAAAGAATCAAATCACCCTTGCCTCCCAGCAAGCTGCTGTCCCCAGTTCCTGTGTTTGGATGCCAATGGAATCTCTCCCCCTCACCTGTTTGCTCGCTCGGATGTACACTTTCTCCTTCTCGATTTTCACCTGGGGCGAGAAGACAGCAGCAGTTTGCAGCGCAGTTAGTGTCTCTGGGTTTAAAGGAAGGGTTCTGTGCTAACTGCTGAACTAAACATAGGTCAATGCAAAACAGGTTCTGTCCACTCAGCCACACTGCACGCTCGCCATACTCCCTGCATGGCCCAAGTAGGAGCTGGGTGGCTCTCCTACATCCAGGAGGCTGGGACTTTCCCTGTTAACTA
This sequence comes from Chelonoidis abingdonii, assembly GCF_003597395.2. Classification (NCBI taxonomy): domain Eukaryota; kingdom Metazoa; phylum Chordata; order Testudines; family Testudinidae; genus Chelonoidis; species Chelonoidis abingdonii. The sequence goes on along the minus strand of NC_133790.1, from coordinate 27,728,722 downwards.
GTATCAGGTGTACAAGGATCGTTAGCAGAGTGTCCATCTCTGTTTGTCTGGGTTCTTATCTCACATGCCTAAGTTACTTCTCAGCACCAGTGTGTTCTGGGGGGCACCTGGATGCCCTTCTCCCCTCCTTCTTTGCCCGCCCCACCACTCTTTATCAGCAGCAGCCTTTGTGTAACAAGCCCTTCCCATGTATGTGCCCTCTTTCTTTCTCTCTCCTTTCTCCTTACCCTGGAGGCTCGGTTTCACAGGAGCTGGCTGGCACTTGCAGATGGGTGCAGGACAAAGGGGTCAGCCGGAATCATGGGGGTTAGGTGCAGGGAGCAGTGACTGGGGTCACATGAAGTCACCACCACCCCTGAAGTTGGGAGACCCCAGCTCTGCACTCTGAAAGGAAAACACTTCCCCCGCCTCCTCCTCCCTTGTTGGTCATTTCTTTCTCTACAGATTGAAAGATCTCACCTGGAATTTGGGTAAGCTGTCCAAGCCAGGAAAGTCCTCTATATCACCAGTGCCAATGCTGAAACAAGCCCCGTGCCAGGGACAGCGCACTCTTCCTTTGGATAAAACCCCTGCAAAAGACATGGCAGGAGCGAGTCACACTTCACCATAGATCCTTCCCTATCATCTCCTAGCAATCCCAATGAGATCTTAGTGCAGCAACATCCTGGCAATGATCCTGATGGCCAGTGACCAGGTGCTGGCCCCCTTCATGCTGGCTCAGTGACAGTGCAGAAGCATGTCAACATATAGTCACAGATCTAGAGGCCACTGTATTAGCCTGTCATTGATCCTGGAGGGGATGGAACTGCAGGTACTGAAGACAGGTCAGTCCTGCTGAGCTGATCAGGGTTGATTGCAGGGGGATGCAGGCCACAGCCTGGTTTGAGAGTGGGAGAACTGTTCGATTCCATCTGGAAAGGTGATGGCTCGAGGCTGGGAAAGGGGTGCCCTTGAAGAGACCAGGAGGGATCAGAGATGCAGCTCGCCTAGGAACTGTGACCGGGCTCACTGGATTTTAAATGGTGCAGTCCAGTGCTCAGGCACGGGACCCGAGTTGGTGGGTGAAAAGGCTGTTATATAGACCCTTGTCCTCCCCTATTGCAGGGGTGGCAGTGCTTGGTTCAGCTGGGAGCTGGAGCAGAGCTGAAAGTCTGGTGTCTAGGGACCAAAGCCAGCTCTCCCATGAGCCCTGCAGGTAGACATACAGCAATAAGCTATAACTGTATCAGCTCCTTTGTAACAAGAGAACCGTATCCACACTAGGGGCTGTACCAATTTCACCTGGAATAGTTACATTTGCTGAAAAAATGGCACATAGAGCAGCTTTTACTGTCTTTGAGGTAAGAATGTTTATGTGGTGTGGCTGGGTATGTGCAGAACCAGACTGTGAGCAAGGGTTGGGGGAGGGGGTGAGGAGTTCTGGCTCCCAGGTAAGAAGCAGGACCACAGCAGAGCCATCCACATAGAGGATGGAATTTCTAACTGCTCTATCATAGAGAAGAATAGTTCCCCTCCGCTGCAGGAATCACTGGATGAAAGTCTCAGGCCCCTGTGTCAAGCGGTGAGACCTGAAGACATCCCAGTGGATCGATGATCGGCTGGCAGGATGGCCAGTGGAGAGGCACGGCAATCGGCCAGCAGGACGGTGAATGGAGCCTGGTGGAGAGGCACGGCGATCGGCCACCAGGGTGGCCGGTGGAGAGGAACGGAGTGCCAATCAGCTGGGCAGTGGAGTGAGTAAGGTGCCTTCTTACTCCCCCACTGGGGACTTCTCAATCCTGGGTCCGCCCTGACCAAGGATAACAACTGTGAGTGGGCTGCAGAGAAGGGATGGGCATGTTAAGGGGACTTATGGTTGCTGGACTTAAGAACCTGAGGGGAAAAGGACACTGTCCAACTTACTTGGGGGTGAGTCTTTTGCTCATGGTTTATGTTTATAAACCCTGTTTGTGGTGTTTTCCCAATTTAATGCCAGGTTACGTCCCTCCTTTTATTAAAAGTTTCTTTGCTACACTCAGACTGCATGCTTGCGAGAGGGGAAGTATTGCCTCTTAGAGGCACTCAGGGGTGGTGGGCTCAAGCCGGTTTCATGATGTATTGTTGAAAAGGAACCCCCAGATACCGAACCTGGCCCTTGTTGCTGCCAACTCAGACTGGCAGAAAGATTTCCTTTCTATTCTTCAAACATCATTTTAAGAGATTTCCCTCAGAGATATACTGCACAGGCTAGTACGAGATCTGTTAGCAAACCAAACATGGACAGAATGCTCAGCAGAGGATTTTGATCCCTTTCCTGGATTATAAATGTATGTTTACCTCACAGACAAGATGTCTCTACAGATCTGAAAATGCTGCAATGTAGTGAATGATACCAAATGGCTCAGATTCTTCATGCAGATCCATAATCTGTTGTGAATGTCTGATTCGTGTTCATACTTGTACAGACTAACCTTTCACCAGTGGGGCTCCGTAGTGAGGGCATTTGTGTCCCATTGCATAGTAGTCTCCATTCTCCTTTATCAGCAGAGCCTTCCCTCAACCCATGTCTACTTCTCGCATCCTGGAGGTAAAAAGCATGACAAATATAGTATACATAATAGATATTGATTATTGGCACTATGATTTATTATCACTGCCTTTTGATCTGCTTGGGCTGTCACATGTCAGAGAGCCAGTCCCAACCTTTCACTTTAGCTAGTGGTTTCTTTTTCGCTATAAGCACAGTTACTTACAGTAAGTGGAGATTCTTCAAGATGTGTGGTCTCCAGCTGTACTCCATCCATGGGTACGCACAGGGCTGTCCTAAGGATTTATGGGGCCCCATGGAGTATTATTAAACTGGTGCCCCTATACCCGACGGCAACCTGGGCTCGCATGTGTATTGTAGATAAGGGGGGGGTCTTTTGAAGGATTTATTTAAAAAACAATATTATGTCTGAAGATCCAAGCATTTAAAGCTAAAGATGTATACTCAGATTATGCATCTAAAAATCTGTGCAAGGATTTTTTAGAGATGTGATTTTATAATCTTCAGCAACACACTAACGAAATATTTTTAAAGCAAATTTTAAACTAAGGTCCTGTAGAGTAACATGTTCTGAGTGACTATTACAGTAACACATAACTGTTTTTGTCAGTACATTCAGAAACTGACAGTAGATACCTGGGGGTTGGCAAATGCCTGTTAAATGGCTTCATTACCACTTGACTGACTCTTCAACAGTTTCAGTGTTGTGCTAATAGATCTGGCAGGCAGGATTCACTTTTAAGTACTAGATCCCCTCAGGAGGCAGACTCACCAGCCTGAAGCAGCCAGCTGTGGTGGGAGCCTGCAGGAAAGGTCAGAACAGGGATAGGAAGAGGTGAGAGGTGGACAATAAGACCCATGGGTGCCCCTAATTTTCAGGTGCCCTACACAGCCATATATGCTGCATATGCCTAAGGATGGCCCTGGGTACACGTGCGCACCCTGGGCCTGAGTGCAGAGATTTTAACAAGCAGCGTCCCTTAGCGTGCACATGCGCAGTAGATCACCTCGTGCTCTTGAGTGAGGATATACGAAGCAGTGCAGGCTGATGCCCACTCAGTTCCTCTCCTTACAGCACATCTAATCAGATTTGCAGCAGAGGGGATGGAGGGCGGTGTGGCAAACTCAGGACAATTAGCTACCAGGAGAGGGGTAGTAATTGGTCCCGGAAGGCTTAGCCCTGGAGGAATAAGGTTCAGCTGGGACAGGGGTGTCATAAATAGAGAGCTAAGGGTTAATGTTTCTTTTACCTGTAAAGGGTTAACAAAGAGAACCAAACACCTGACCAGAGGACCAATCAGAAAACTGGATTTTTTAAAAGGCTGAGGCAGGGGTTTCGGGATAATTAGGTTCGTCTGGTCCATTGCTGCGAGACCCTTTTCCAAACCCTCCTGAGGGAAAAGCAAGGGGGAGAGATAGAGAGCAGAGTAGCTGCCGACGTAGGCGGCTGATCTGAGATCTTCTTGCAAGTCAGATTGCTTTCCTCCAGTAGGAGAGGTAACTCGAGCAAGGGCTGGCTGATGTAAGGGCATCAGCCGACCCTGTGAGATTGCGAAGTTTTTTTTTTCTTTGCCTCAGCGGTGTGTCTCCATAAGTTGGTGAAGAAGGCTTGAGCTACAAAGGAGATCGGAGGTACTTTGCCACACGTGGTGCTTCAGAGTTGATTGTCTTAGTGATGAGGGCCTGTGGCACCTCACTGGCAAGGTGGAACCACCGACAAAAAAAAAAAAGAAAACATTTGGAAAGTGGAGGATGTACTGAAGGCCTTGATGCAGGCAATGCGTATTGCCCAAACTGAGGCTACCAAGTGCAGGTGTGTCCCCGGGGGTCGTACGGTGTGCAACAGGAAGTACCTTGCCCGCTGCGTGAGCAGGCGCCCAAGCATTCGAGCACAACTGACCGAGTTATGTACCGTGGAAGGCCCTGACCACGATACGCACAGGGCCCAGGGTAGTTCGTGCCGCTAGCGGTTCGAGCACTACTTGACAGAGAGATGACACGGAAGTATGATTAATAGGCGTTATCTCTTGCTTCTCAGAGTAGACGCTACTGCGGGGCCTAGGCCAAGACCAGGGGCCTGTGGCATCCTTGTGGGCGTCCGGAGGCTTGCATGCTGCAGTAGGAGTGGCTAGAAGCATACTTCATGCTGAGAGGCTGGAATATCTCGCTGGAGGGTCGGAGAGGGTAGGCTGGACACCGGCCTAAGGCCCAGCGCTTAACGGAGTGGAATAAGTACGGGAGGGACAAACCCCTGGATTCCCAGCTATTTGATTTTGATAACACTTTGGCTCGAAGTGGCTTCCCACCCGGGCCCATCGGCCGGGGTTCTAGAATGAAGTATCTCGATGGCTAATTGGAAGGTACATGAGGGGTCTGCCGCCGGCATACGGAGAGAGTGGGTCCCGCCAAATGATCCCTCCTTTATGCACGATCTTAGTTTCTTCGTGAGAGGCGACTTGCAGCGCAAGATCGCTTTCTCGACCACCGGGGGAGAAGGCCGCCAGTATCGGAGCCTGCGCTCTAACGCGGGCCCGTTTGCCTAGCTTCCTGGCCGGACCCAGATGGAGGGGGCGCAGGAGGCGAGAGCCCGGCCCGTGGCCGGAGATGGAGGATGGGAAGAAAGGTAGGGGATACTCAGCAGCCGAAAAATAGGGGTGCTGCGGAGTGGTGGGTACCGATGTATGCCTGTGGTGGATATGGTAGGGGCATATTGAGTGCCAATGCCCTACAATGTGGCAGAGGCCTTGCTAGTGTCGATAGTGAGATATACTGGAGGGGAGCCATGCGAGCTGATGGAAGTCTAGTCGGGTGCGATGGTTTATAAATACACTAGGTTGGCTCGTTAAGCTGTAACGGGTTTTAGGACCCAGTCATTATCAGACTCGGCGGTGCGTTACAAACTTCAGGACGATTAGCTCCAGGTAGAGGGGTTGTCATGTGCGGTCCCGGAGGCTTTACCCTGGGGAATAAGGTTCACTGGGACAGGTTTCCAGGGAAACTATGTGGTTCAGCTGCCCCAATTGTGGCGACCTTTTCAACCCCTCTGCTGGGAAGCAAGGCCGGGGAGGAAGAGAGAAGCAGAGTAGCTGCCAGAAGTAGGGCAGCTGAACTCTGAGATCTTCTTGAAGGAGTTGGCATTCTCCCCAGAAGGAGAGGAAACTAGAGCAAGGGGTTGGCTGAGAAGGGATCAGCCAGACCCTGTGAGATTGGGAAGGTTTTTTTTCTTTTACTTTGCCCAAACTTGTGTCTCCAAGGCTAAGAAGGACTGAGCTAACAAAAGGAGAGGCAGGTACTTTGCCACAGCGGGTAGCGGAATGCAGATAGGGACCACACATCTCAAAGAACTGCCAGGGACAGTAAGTTGCCTCCACTTCTTCTTTGAGGGCTGGTTCCTGTGTGTATTCCACACATGGGAGATTGACAAACAGTATTCAGATTGGAGGTGGGTGCCAGGAAGCTGGCAACAAAGATATGTGCAGTATTGCAGATCCCACTGCTGCATCCGCAGCAGTGGCATGGACTAGTGTATAATGTCTAGCAAACACGTATATGGAGCTCCAGGTGGCTGCTCTGCATATATCCTGCATTGGGACCTCCTCCAGGGGTGCTACTGTAGTGGCCTGCAAACCCATGGAGTGGACCATTATACTGCTCTGAGGTGGGATGCGAGCTAGTCTTCAGCATTCTATACTGCAGCCAGAAACCCACTTAGAAATCCTCTGAAAGAATATAGCCCAACCACGGGATCTCCCTGCTATCACAACAAAGTCTTGAGGACTTTGATGGACTTGGTTCTTTGCAGGTCAAAGCCAGTGCACACCTGATGTTGAGGGAATGAAGTCTCTTCTCTTCTTGTGAAGCATGGGGTTTCAGAAAAAGGACAGATAAGGAAATACACTGGTGAAGGTAGAATTTGGAGAGGACCTTGGGTAGAAATTTAGAGTGAAGAAGGGATACTTTGGTATGTCAAGCCTCCTTTACAGTATTTCATAAGAACAGAGTACAGTCCAAACCAGTGTGGGCTGTGTCACCCCTGCCCTGTGACCTGCCTTGCTGCTGTAGCCTCCAACCTGGACTGCTCACAAACAGCTACCAGCATGCAGGTCGCTCCCAGATGCGTTTGTGTAACCGCAGACTGCCAGTCACACCCTGGCTCTCACCAGCCTTGGTCATACTGTGGAGTGACCCCAACACACTCCCAGTCCTGGACTGTCCCCCAGAAATGTATGTCCTGTACTGTCCTGCCCTCTCCTGGACAGTACAAATATATTAATTCTGTTATTCCTTTAAGGGAATCATATACCAACTCACTACCATAAATAGGAGTTACCCTGTCACTTCCGCTTAAACAATAAAACAAGTTTATTAGCTATAAAGAGATACATTTCAAGTGAGTGCAAGTCATGAGAGTCAGAAATGGTTACAAGAAAAATAAAGATAAAATACTTTCTAGTGCCTAAGCAAAACGTCTCACCGAATGCTTCCATCAAGATTACGGACCAAACATTTTAGGTCAGAATCCCTTCTGTAGAGTTCTTGGTGGAAACGAGCAACAAATGCTGCAGTTCCCCAAGACGTGCATCTCCCCCAGACAGTAGAGGCAGCGTTGGTGTTGTTGCTGACATAGAAGGATTTAGGGCAGGAAACACTGTTTTTGAAGTCCAGAGTCTAGGCTTGGTCCCTGACTCCGGGGAGAGAATCCCCAGTCCAGGAAAACAAAACTACACTAATTACACTAAGACTAACTGAACTAAACTAAAAGAATAACTATTTACAATCTTATCTACAGGTTTTCTGAAAGGCTGAACACTGGATTCCAACTCAAGGCCATATGGTGACATTATCTAACTCTTTCTGTAGCTGTTACAAACAGCACTGCAGATCCAGTCACTGCTGTGCTGGTCACTAGGACAGCTTTGCCAACCATACATCAACACTGCGTGAACCCCCCAGCACATCAAACATTGACTCAAGTGCATAACAATGTATTCAGCATCTGTATTAGATCTTAGGTCAATATTTTTCACACAGTTGGCTTGATTTGAATTGCTGGGGGATGCTGGTGATACAGAACACCAATACGGCCATCAGCGCAGCTTAGACAGACTCCTGATCAAACCAGGGCTCTAGAAAGCTCCTGGGCTAAATTCCTCCCATCTTCCCTTTCTCATTTGAATCGACTTATGGTAGCAGTAACATCTGGAATGGATCTGTTTCATTTTTCGTACTGGTTACCTCAATTTAATGTGCACTTTTGATTTTAAAAAATGGGCCAGTTCTCAGGGGGCATAAAGTGATGCAACTTCATTAAATTCAATGGCCAATTTACGCCATTTGGCATTTTGAGCCCATTGACTTCAATGAGACTGTGCAGATTACACTGAAACCAGTAAGACTAAATCCCTTTTCAGTGAGGTTCATCGATTCCAAGGCCAGAAGACCTCCTGTAGTACACAGGTCAGAGAACTTCCTTAAATAATTCCTTTGAACTAGAGCATAAGTTTCAGAAAAACATCCAATCTTGATTGAAAAGTTGCTGGTGAAGGAGAATCCAACATGACGCTGGGTCAATGTTGAGCTGACTGACACCAGCAGGAGGTCTTGTCCCGCTGCTACAATGAGATCCAATTGCTTTACACTGGCAGAGGATCTGGCCTTCCTGGCTTCCATGGGGCGGCACGCATTCTGCTGGCTAAGGAACTGGCGGAAGATGTTCAGCAGCATGGCAGCAGGTATTCCATTCCTGACTAGAGCATTTACACACGGAATGCTGCTCTCCAGGGAGTTTTGGTGCAAGGATCTCTCCTCTCAATTTCCTGGGTATGGTGAGTTGTTGCCCTTTCTGTGGAGCCTGGCTGTGGTCTGACAGCTTGCCCTCAGGATCACTGGGATCATATTTAGTGATGCTGCCAAAGCAAATGCTCTCACTTGCAGGAGGGAGTTTCCAAACTGTTTTAGGATGCAGCAGTGATGTTTATTCAGGTTTTTGCAATTAAAATAAAAAATGAAGAATCTTTATTTATAACCAAACAGCTCCCTCCATTGTGGTGGGCAGCTCTGCAACATATTAGCAAAATATACATTCATCAGTGTCATCATGTCAGATGAACTGTCCTTAACTTGTACAATCATTAACATGAAGCCACTTAACACTATGTCTCACCATCGGCTTCATCCCCAAATACCTGGGAGAAGAGATGGGTTTTGCGGCATGCCAGGAAGAATAACTGGGCTGTGGCAGACTTAGAGGGAAGCAGGTTGAAATTCCTGCCCTTTACAATGAACACTTGCTAGCAAATCCCTCCATGTAAACCCAGGGGACTGCAGAAGGTGCTCTTTCACCACTCTCAATGGCAGTGTACATGGCAGGGGGAGAGAGAGAGATCTTTAGATCAAGATTAGATCTCTATCTACAAGTTCTGCTTCAAGTCAACCACAGGTTACTGAGATCCATGCAGGAATCACAGAGTGAGCCCCCTGGCCAGTGTTATGCATTTCAGACCAGATTAACACAATGGTCCCTTTTGGCCTTAATCCCTAACAATCTATGAAATCATTACTGCCTCTGCTGCCAACAGGGCTAGACTGACAATAACTTATAGACTCATAGACTTTAAGGTCAGAAGGGACCATTATGATCATCTAGTCCGACCTCCTGCACAATGCAGGTCACACAATCTCACCTATCCACTCCTGTAACAAACCCCTAACCTATGTCTGAGTTACTGAAGTCCTCAAATTGTGGTTTGAAGACCTCAAGCTGCAGAGAAAACTCCAGCAAGTGACCCATGCCCCACGCTGCAGAGGAAGGCGAAAAACCTCCAGGGCCTCTGCCAATCTGCCCTGGAGGAAAATTCCTTCCCGACCCCAAATATGGCGATCAGCTAAACCCTGAGCATGTGGGCAAGACTCACCAGCCAGCACCCAGGAAAGAAAGAACTTACCCTATAGGACAGCATATGACCCAAATCTCCTCATCTCTTAAGAGACTTACCCTTCTGGATTGTCCCTCCTCTTCCCACACCACAGACAGCGATGGCGACACTTGACAAAGGTTCACAGGGGAATGTTCAAAACCTTCAGACTCTCCAATCCTTAAGATGCCCAGCATGGCCCCTGTCCCTCTGTTAAGGCCTTTTATTGGAGCCTTTAATGAGCTAAATATACTTCCGCAATTGGTTCTAAATCTGTGCCCCCTCCTGACAACTGCCATCCAGGGTGGGTGGGTCTGTGTCTCCTCTCTCAGTCCATTTTGAACCAGGCAGCTGGCAGATCAATCTGGGCCAAGTGCCCTTGATTGCCAAGCTCCCTCCCAGAGGAATGGGAGAATCCCCCATGGCCTCCTCGTTTTATGCTGCAAGTCCCAGTTATCCTTGCTGACCTATTTTTGGAAGTTAGGTGCCTGAGTAACTTAGTGAATCCCACCTCTCCGGTGGTCTGTAGGTCTCTGCTGGGGTCCTAGCTAGAATGCTGGTGCTCCCATGGGGAGATCATCAGAGTCCCCCTGCTGTGCAACAAAGTGGAGCACCTGCCAGAACTCAGTTCTGCACCTGTCTACTTTTACCTCCAAATTGTCCTTTTTGGTATGTGCTTAAATACCTTGCTGATGGGGCCCTAAGCAGCAGTATGGGCTCCTGCTAAGGGCATACCACAGTTTTATCTGAGCAGAATGCTGCAAGGGCTCTGCTCCCTCCCCTGTACCTGTTTAGTCCTTGCAGTAAGCTCAACCCAAATAAAGAGCTCAATGCATTCTCATGCTTCACCACACGCAAAAGGAACAAGTCTTGCTGCATTCTTCGGGTGGATTTTATTTCAGAGCAAACCCACAGTTCTTGTTAAATGACAACTTCAGAGTTATGAAAAGATAAGAGAAATGGTTTACAGCCACTCGAAGGAACCACTTGACCTGAGACAGATAATCATCAGCGCCTGATGTCTTCAAGTAAATACAGAAACCTTGTGCAAAAGATTTCAAATGACACACTCATTCCGCAAGTGAGTGAGATGGCTATTATAACCAAGGGCTGTTAGAATAAAGCAATCTGCTCATTTAGAGTCATTGGTATTAGGACAGATTTTATTCCATATTTAAAAAAAAAAAAGTTGGGGGGGAAGTGTTAAGGTTTGTCATGTCTGCCCAGTTTGCACTCACAAGCCAGGAAATACCAGTTAAAATGCAGCTCTGTCCTGAAAAAAAAGCCTTTAGAAAACCAGCCTCTGTCTGTGTGTTCCCTGTTCATTTTGTCTCACTGTCTCCACATCAGTTTCTAAGCACAAAGACGTTGTTTTAAAACTTCCTCAGCTGTAAGAATCAGGTTGTCTCCTTCCCATCTCACTCTTCTCATTAGTTGCTTGGGGGTTTGCATGCAGGGCCAGCTTTAGGCGGATTCCCCTGATTCCCCAGAATCGGGCCCCACACTGGAGAGGGCCCCCCGCCTAAGGGGCCCCACTCCAGGGGTCTTCGGCAGCATTTTGGCGGTTGGAGGTCTGCTCCAGCAGTCTTTGGTGGCATTTTGGTGGCGGGGGGTCCGCTCCAGCGGTCTTTGGTGGCATTTTGGTGGCGGGGGGTCTGCTCCGGGGGTCTTTGGCAGCATTTTGGTGGCGGAGGGGCTGCTCCGGGGGTCTTCAGTGGCATTTCGGTGGTGGGGGTCCTTCGATGCCACTGACGACCTGAAGCAGACCCCCTGCCGCCGAAGTGCCGCCGAAGCCCCGGACTGCTGCCGAGTATCCCAATTGGGCCCAGCGGGTCATAAACCTGGCCCTTTTTGTATGGGTGTAGTGGAGGGAGAGTTTGGGCTCCAGATAAGCCCAGTTTGGTTCTAATCTCAGACTTTTGCAGGAGCAGAAAGGACTGACAGAAAGAATAGCTCTGTACTCACAAACTAAGCAAATGAGCAAGGTGAAAGAGTCAATACACAGAATGCAATCATGTCATTCCCAACTCTGGTTCTGCCTCCACATGTGTGTACATTTCCAGCCCACTCCTTCATGGAAAGATCCCAGGCTATTTCTCAAAGAAGTAATAGATTAATGTCTTCTGATCTCCTGCATAACACACACTACAGGACTTCCCTGAAATAGTTCCTGTTTGAATTAGAGCAGACTTCTTAGAAAACCATCCAATCTTCATTGAAAAATGTTCAGCGATGGAGAATCCGCAAGTTGTTCCAACGGTTACATCACCTCTGTTAAAAATGTGCACCTTATTTTGAGTCTGAATTTGTCTAGCTTCAGTTTCCAGCCCCTGGATCGTGTTATACCTTTCTCTGCTAGACTGAAGAACCCCTTGTTATTTCCTTTCTGGTACCTGTGCAGGCACTTTTAAACTGTGATGAGGTCACCCCTTAACCTTCTCTTTGTTAAACTAAATAGACTGAGCTTTTTATGTCATCAAGAAAGTTTATTGCTATCACTGCATCTCATCATGCAATCAGCATTTGATATAATAAAGCTAAATATGGCCAGAAACAATTAGGAATTAGTGAGCAAATACTATTCCTCCATACGGTTAGGCACAGCAATCCACGTCATATGAATCCATACTGTGAATCATCAAGTCATTCATAACTCCATTGCATGGCAGTCAAGTCCCCACCCGTCCCCAAGCACTGAACATCCCCAAATCAATCAGCTCCATTATCCCTCCTCTGCCCAAGCGCATCCATAAAGATACTATTCCCCCTTTTCCACTGGGCCATGCAAGTCCCGGATATGGGAGCACAAAACATCCCTGACTTTGGCTGTCTGGGTGCAGTCAACTCCAGCTGTGCTGGTGCCCTTTCAGGCCGAGTGTACTGGTGCAGTGGTCCCTTGCTGTCCTCTTCAATATCTAGACGAAACCACTGGGACTGAAACAACAAAGGTGGAAGTACCATCGGCGTGCAGTGAAAACCCAGCTCTACAGTTCCTTCACATGAACTGCAAATGGCACCCATCTTCCGCTTTCTCAGTGACGAGCAGACACGGGCAACTGGAAGGCAGCAAACTGAAACTGAACCTAGACCAGTCTGAAGCAATGCTGATGAGACAGGGTTAGCACCTGGAATAACTCACCCCTCCCTCCCACCAAAGGCATCTGCACTGCAGTCCATAGGTATGAGACCCTACACTCCCATTTCCCTTTGCAATTGGTCAGAATATTGCACCTGATCCCGTCACACTCAGAGTGGGCCATGGCGATCCATGCATCTACACTCGGATACTGCAGTTCTCTGTATCTAGGAATGAAGGGCTGTGCCCAGGGGAAGCTCCAGTTAGTTCAGAATGTGGCAGCCTCAGGCTCAGCAGCTGAGGGTCACCGGGAAGAACACATCACTCCAACGTGCCACTCTGCACTGGTCCCTACTGAACAGAATCCTGTGCAAACACTTGACCTGATTTTCAGAGTTCTGCCTGGAATGTCTCTCTGTCTCTACCATGACGGTTTTGTTCTGCTGCAGCAATGAAGCTGTGGATGAAGAAGGCGAGATTTATGATTGAGGGAGGCAGTGCTTTCATGGGAGACGACCCAAAACTATTCTCTTGCTACCATATGAAAAAAAAGTGGCTTATACTGACAAGCCAGACTGTAGGTGCCATGAAAGTAAGGGAACATGACACCAAGGGACATTGTCACGGGGCGCGCTCAACTGCTTGCGGGACCTACTGCTGGCCATCCTGGGGATTAGCTATGCCAGTTTATGTTCTACCTCCAGTGTTGTCTTCTCCTGTTTTGTCACACTCCAGGGTCTGCAGCTTCCTCCCTCCAGCCAGGTCACTAAAGTCCTCCCCTTCTGGGGAATTTGCAGTCTTTCCAGACCTGCTGTCTCTCTGGCATCTCCAACACCTTTTGCCATTCCCCAGAGGCTGGTAGGGGAACCCAGGTCCACCCACTACACTGGGCTCCAGTCCAGTGACCCTATAACAAGCAGCCACAGTCTCTGGGCAGTCCAACTCCTTGCTGCTGTTTTCCTGGGCTTCTTCCTACATATCTGGCTTCTCCCCTCTCTAGGTTGCTACATAATCAATTTTTTATTCTGGTATGAATACGTGTTTTCATCAATATGTGCCAATGATCTATTGTCTGATATCCTAACAGATTCCATTGTTACACTAAAAATCAGGACTGTGAAACTGCACGCAAAGTGTGTTTCCATTAGCACAAAAACATCAGAAAATTCCATTCTTTGTGAGAGAACAAAATGATGAGGAACCAGATCAACTAGAAAAACAAGACAAGGTAGAAATGGTATGGGGCCTAGTCCATGAACTCCACACATGCTTTGCAAATAAGCTTACAAATAATTAAAGACGCAGCTGAAGGGTACTAGACAAGGTCTATTGGAAATTAATGTCCCATCTCCCTAACAGGAGTTCCACAGGCACAGAACATGAAAGAATTTCATGTATCCAAAAACATTAAAGATGAGTTGTCACTTGTACAAGATTGTATTGTATTAAAAGTGGAGGAAGATAACCATACCCATATTATGAAGATAAATTACACTGGCCACAGATGGTCCAATCATCCTGGATTAGTCAAGGCTAAAGAGCTAGTGAGAAAAAAGCGACAATTTCCATGACATGGGCCCTGATTAAGCAAAGCTGTTAAATTCATGCGTACCTGTAAGCATATGCTTAAATGCCATGCTGGCTGGAGATGAATTTAAGCATAAAGTTACAGTTGAGTACATGCTCAAGTGTTTAGATGAATTAGGGTCATAACATGCCACATTTCACAGGCTTGTGCAGCCTTGCTGTTCAGCTCCAGCACCATGTGGCAGCATTTCAGTTATGGCATAGTATATGGTAGCACGTATAAAGCCCTTTGGGATCCTTCAGGCTGTTAAAAATGTTAAACACTTACTGTCCATTCTCAAGGTCCTTCACATGACACACGGAGGCTTCCACTACATCCTTGACATTCTGGTAGGGGTTGATGGTGATGGGATGTTCTTCAAGGTGGTAATGCCGGGCAGTCCCATTGACTTTGTAAACAAGTGGACTGGCTTTCCCATTGGGTGACATCTCTTCCTTGGCCCTCTCTTTCTCTGGTAGCACCACCTCAATTTTCACTTCAACTGCAGGAGCGAACAAAAATCTTCATTCAAACTAAGCAGCAGTTTTTTAAGTCAAATTGTATAATTTCTCCAGAAATCTGCAGATAATGCTATTATGGCCTTGAGACATGACCTCCAGCTCTCCTAGGAACTCTGGCATTCAGGAAATTCTAGGTGACCTGACACATGCCATTCAGAATTGCCACCTTTGCTGTGAAGGTGGCAAATTAAATCTCAATCTTGACTCAGATTTAATATCCATGACCCCATATTCCCTTTTTAATCACAACCCACCGGTTTTCCTCAATATGCACCAACCAATATGCACCAACCAGGTATTCTTGCAAACAGAAATATTAAAGCTTGTGAAACGCCACCCAATCAATGTTAGGCTTGTTCCCTGTTAATGAAATACAGCTGCTGGCAATTGGGTGTAATTTATGCTTAGGCTTAGACGCTTCAGTTTCTAGTCGTAAATGGGCCTCTCTTCATCTGAAAACAGTTAAAGACAAATTTTCCATCATTAATAACCAATATGAAATGGGAGGTAAAGCTAAACCTATACAGCATGGTATATTAAATCAGCACACAGCTGAGCAAGCTTTTGCTACCGCTTCAGATGGCAATTAATAAGAAATTGATGTTATGAATTTCAACTGTTATTTGAGTTCTGACCCTTATGAGTCCTGAGCATTCAATGGGGAATGTGCACAAATTTGGCAATAGAAGATGAAAAACATCCTGGGGATAAACAGTATATTAGAACTGGGCGAGATATTCCTAGAAAACATTTTCCAGCAATGTTTTCAAATTCTAATTTTTGACGAAGCTGCAAGAGGAGAAAGCGCCTTCCTAAAAGCCGTGTAGCCCCAAGACCCGTGTCTAACACTGCGTGGTGGTAACATCCCGAGTTCTAGTCCCAACTGTGCTGCTAACTGGCCTTAATACTTTGTAATTGCAAGTGTAAATGATATTGCAACTGCATGCAGTATCTTTGAGGACAAAACTGTATTAAGTGTAGGAATGGTTTATTTATTGTTATGGGCCAGGCAGTGTTGCAACTCCAAGGGGGAGGGTTACTACTGCTCCCCCGGGAGCTAAAAGCAATGGTGGGGTGGTTAAGGCAAGTCTCTGAAACTGTCAACATGCCCAAAGAGGGGCCACCTGCTGGGGAGGTGTAGTGAGGCGGTGTGGCTCCCCGCTGCCCCGGAGGGGGTCGAGCCCCGGCTAACCCTTATACAGGAGATATGCACATACTGGTCCAAACACAGTTTTTCAGAGACCAACAGATGAAGAAAGGTTCTTTGTGAACCAGCAGCCAGGACAGTCTCTCCAAGGGGCCCTTGTTGAGGTGTTTGAAGGACTTTGGCCTACTAAGGCCCCAAAAGACCTACGAGGTGACCTCTGCTAAGCTTTTAGCATGTGTATTGGAACTTCTATTGATTTTATGTTTTTTCTGCGACATAAGAATAAACATGCTTGCTTAGAAACGCCAGTCCGATAACCTGTAACTGCTGGCAATACGCTGTGCATAGCCCTCAGAGAGAAAGCCATGTACAAGCGCTGGCCATTAGGCAGACTGGGAATATCCTTGTGTAGGGCAGGGAGCTGTGCAGTCAGAAGGGAGTGGGGCAACACTCTCTGACCAGAGATAGGTGACACCTGAGACCTGACTGGGCATTCCTTGAATGGGCCACAGAGGGGGGAATACAGGTGCAGTTACCCTCACACTGTGGCAGCAAACATTGTTTATGTATCATAACATAATGAAATAATCATTGTCTGCATTAGCAGCTGGAAAATGGGGAGATTGATATTCCTGTGACTTGTAGAGGAATTCCCATAGCTGCCAGGTTTTGTGTGTGGTTCCTCACCGGTGAGATTCAAATGAGGACAATCGTGACCTTTTCTTACTACCGAGGAACATCACATGGAGCTGCACAACCTCGCTTTCACCACCAACTGGTCAGTTGCTGCTCACCCATCTCCCCCAGCCATTGCTTATCACTAGATTCACAAAGGAACTTAGGGGTGGTGATGTGCAGGGGCCTAGATAATCACTGGGACTCTCAACATTTGAGTTCAGTGCCCGGGCTCCCTGTACGCTGGAAAAGGAGAGAGAGGCACCACAGAATGGGATCCACAGAAGCCAGCATGGGAGGTGACTCCCTGCTTCAGGTAGTGAATGGGAGTTGCAAGGTGAGTGCATCCCCTCTGGGAGTTTGGCACCTCCCTCTCCTTGGAATTCTCATCTGCAAAATCCTTACTTGGCATTAGATGCCTTCAGCTGAGGGGGGTAAACAGGGGTCTTCCCCATCCCAGGAGAGAACCCTCCCCATGGGGCTAAAACTATGAGGGACCTCCTCCTTCCCCAGCTATTTGCGTATGTTCACGTATGGGGGGTTCTGCTCTGGTAGGCGAGCTCTGAGCACACCAGTTCACAGGTGAGTTAGATTGAGAAGCACCTATTTCTCTCAGTTTGTGTTTCACTCTGGGGCTTGGGCATCTGGAAACATGGAGGGAGGCAGCTGCACGCATGTTCGTGGGCAGAAAAATAGCCCCCAAGCAAACTTTTACTGCAAATGTGTAGGTGCCAAGGGAGTTTATGTACCTACAGGGTTCAGTGGCAGCTCAGCAAGGGCTTTGTGAATCCCAGTGAGCCTGATTCTGGGATTTAGGCACCTAAAGTGGCAGTTAGGTTCGTAAGTCCTATGTGAATCCAGCCCTTTGTGCCCCCTACCTCTCAATGGACCTGGAACTGACCCAGACCAGCTGGTCTGCTGTGGAGGAGGAAGCCTTCAGCCAGGACTAAGCAACACAAGAGAACCAGCTTCACCTTGCCAGGAGAAGCAGCAGCAGCAGCAGCCAGGGAGAAGGGAGAGGAAAGTGCTGCAGCTCAGCATTCAGGGTACCCCTGCCTCTTAGCTGTCAAATGGGCAGTGCACAGCCACAGAGAAGGAGGCATAGCTAATGCCTCCCAATAGCAGTGCCTCTTCTGCAGCAGTTGGGAGAGTTGGCAGGGAGGAAGGGGCTCAGATTTACAGCAGGGTGTAGCTTGCTCCTTACCTTGTGCCTGCCATGCTGACAACACGCTGCCCCCTCCATTTCACTGCTGAGACTGCTCTCAGCCCTAAGCTTGTGCCTGCAATCTGCCCAGGTGCTGCGGACGAGTGGGGCTCCTCACTTCCCTGCATGAGGATCAGTGAAAATCTGGGCCAGTTAATAAAAAGATAAATGAAAATGACTCTACTTGGGGAACCGAACTGCAAATGCAAGTCAGCCTGGGAAGACAGTGGCTGGAAAGTAGTAACAGAAAAAGAGTTTGGTTTAATAGGAGCTGAAATGTTACAGGTATTTAAAGTGCTACTATCTTCATAAAGACCAATACAGTCTAGCAATGGGTAGCTTGTAGGATGCCATGAGAGATCCTGGAGGTGAGTTTCCTTCACATAATTAGGTTGGTTAGATACCAGCTGGTTCATGGGCGTGTGGGAGATCTCTGGGAAGATGTCTCAGAGATGGCTGTTGGCACCAGCTTAATTTAACACCTTTACTGGTGATCTAGAAGCAGGGAGTAAACATTAAGTTAATTAAAACTTGCCAGGGTACTTCAGAGTAGGTAGCACCCTGGGACGCTGTCATAATGGAAGAGTTAAGGGTGAGAGTAGACAATACACTTGAGCTGTTTACAAGACAATAAGGCAGGATAAAAAGGCAATGATCAGATACTGAATGCAATGCAGTGGTGCCCAAACTTTTCCTGTTGCATCCCCCCTGCCCCCTTACCAGTATGGAATCTCTCCACACACCCCTCCATTATTGCGCAGTTGGCTAAGCAGAGGCATTGGAGCTGAAGGTAGAGCTGGAGGCAAAACTTGGGATGGGCAAGGAGCTGGAGCTAGAGGCAGATCTGGCCTGGGGGCGGAGAGGAAATGACAGCAGGGGAGTGCTGCAGGGGCCAGAGTTGAGCTAGGGGTGGGGGTGGTGCACAGGGTGGAGTGCAGCTGGGCTGGGGACAGAATAGGTCTGGGTGGCTTCCAGTGGGGACTGGCTTAGGCCCCACTGTGTGCCCCCTGAATGTTCCTCCATGCCCTGTAGTTTAGGGATCATTGACCTAGTGGGGTTTTCTGAAGCACCTGTGCACCAAATTCCCATTGATTTTAGTGCTTTTTTTTTTAGCATTAACTATTATATATCCAGAAGTCTCATTACCCATATAAATGTCCAATCCCTCTTTGACTTCTTGGCCTCAATGCCAGCCAATGGCAATGAGTTCCACAGGCTGTTCCATGTGGGAAAAAAAAAATCTTATCACTTTACAATTTGCCATTTTCCCTTTCTATGTCCCCTTGTTTTTTGATATGACGCAGGGAGACCAGATGCTCCTTCTCTAGGCCAATCATAGATAATCTCCACCCAAGCATATTAAAGGAACTGGCACATAAAATTGCAAGCCCAATAGCAAGGATTTGTAATGAATCTGTACACTCCGGGGTTATTCTCTATGACTGGAGAATTTCTAATATAGTTCCTATCTTTTAAAAAAAGAGAAAAGTGATCTGAGAAACTACAGGCCTGTTAGTTTGACTTCAGTTGTATGCAAGGTCTTGGAACACATTTTGAAAGAGAAAATTAAGTTAAAATAGAGATTAATGGTAATAGGATAAAATACAACATGGTTTTACAAAAAGTAGGTCATGCCAGACCAACCTGTTTTTTTAGACAAAGGAAATGCAGTAGATCTAATCTACTGGGATTTCAGGAAGGCATTTGATACAATTCCACATGGGAAAGTATTAGTTAAATTGGAGAAGATGGGGATTAATATGAGAACTGAAAGGCAGATAAGTAATTGGTTAAAGAGAAGACTACAACAGGCCATACTGAAGGATGAACTGTGAGGCTGCAGGGAGGTTACTAGTGGAGTTCCTCAGGGATCAGGCTTGGGACCAATCATATTTAACATTTTTATTACTGACAATGGCACTAAAAGTGGGAGTGGGCTACTAAATTTTGTGGATGACACAAAGTTGGGAGGTATTGCCAATATGGAGGAGGACCAGAATATCATACAAGAAGACCTGGATGACCTTGTAAACTGGAGTAATAGAAATGAGATGAAATTTAATAGCGTAAAGTGCAAGTCATGCATGTAGAGACTAACAACAAGAATTTTTGCTATAAGCTGGGGATGTATCAGTTGGAAGTGACAGAAGAGGAGAAAGATCTGAGTGTATTGACTTATCACAGGATGACTATGAGCTGCAAATGTGATGCTGCCATGAAAAAAGGCTAATGCAGTCCTAGGATGCATCAGGCGAGGTATTTCCAGCGTTAGTACCATTATACAAGGCACTGGTGAGACCTCATCTGAAATACTGTGGGCAGTGCCGGTCTCCCATGTTTAAGAAAAATGAATTCAAAGTGGAACAGGTGCAGAGAAAGGCTACTAGGATGATCCAAGGAATGGAAAATCTATCTTATGAGAGGAGACTCCAAGAGCTTGGCTTGTTTAGCCTAACCAAAAGAAGGCTGTGGGGAGATATGCTTGCTCTCCATAAACACATCAGAGGGATAAATAACTCCTCTCCTTCCCTCATATTTAAGCTCAGTACCAATGTGGACACAAGAACAAGTGGATATAAACTGGCCATCAACAAGTTTAGGCTTGGAATTAGATTAAGATTTCTAACCATCGGAGGAGTAAAGTTGTGGAACAATCTCCCAAGGGGAGCAATGGGGGCAAAACACTCCACTGACTTCAAATCTGAGCTTGGTAAGTTTATGGAGGGGATGGTATGAGTGCCTACAATGGCATGTAACCAATCTGCAACAGCCAGCAGCAAATATCTCCAGCTGCTGGTGATGGGACACAAATGGGAAGGGTTCTGAGTTACTACAAAGAATTCTTTCCCAGATGTCTGGTTGATGGGTCTCGCCAAGCTGTTCAGGGTCTGACTGATCACCATATTTGGGGTCAGGGAGGAATTTCCCCCCATGCCAGATTGGGAGAGGTGCTGGGGGAGGGGATTGCCTTCCTCTGCAGCATGGGGCATGGGTCACTTGCTGGTTTGAACTAGAGTAAACGGTGGCTTCTAGGGAATTTGAAGTCTTCAGGCCATGATTTGAGAACTTCAGTAACTCAGCCAGAGGTTAGGGGTCTATTACAGTTGTGGGTGGGTGAGGTTCTGTGGCCTGCAATGTGCAGGAGGTCAGACTAGATGATCATAATGGTGCCTTCTGACCTTAAAGTCCGTGTCTATTATTTTATAAACATTGATCATATCCACTCTTGTTTGTCTCCCCTCGAAGGTAACAACCCCAGTCTTGTCACTCTCTCTCCATAAAACACTTTTTGATCCTTTTCATTGCTCTTCTATCAGACGCCGCTAGTTCTGCAATATCCTGGGTGAGACAGGGAGACCAGTCCTACCCCCAGTATTCTAATTAGGCTGGTCCATTGATTTGTATAAAGACATTGAATATTTTCTGCATTATTCTCCATCCTATTCCTTATGCATCTGCTGACGGGTTCTTTTTCCTGCTACCCAGAACATACAGGTTCACAGGCAGATTCTTGAGCTGAAGAAATATGTCGTTTATTTGCTGCTTCAGTAAGTGATCAGTTCACCGAAATAGGGCACAGCATAGGGTTAAATGAAAGCGCACAGCCTCATTCAGGTACTCAAAAAGATATTATTACAAAGTTACTCATTATATATTGTATAAACACATTTGTGCCTAACACTGGGATTAGTTTGCTAACTCATTTGTTTACCTGATTGAACTGCTGACCCAGGTGCTCACCCCATCAGCTTGCTGGCTCAGCTTTTCACCTGGCTGTTCTCCCTCCCTGCCAGACAAGCAGGCATCTCTTCACCTATCCCAACACCAAACATATACATTCTACATTTCACATATCCTACTGCATCCCAACATCTGGCTGGCCTCTTTGGCTGCAGCTAGCTACCCACTAAGCCAAGGTATCCATTGAGCAGTCCTCAGCGATGCCCAGGTGACTGCTGATTTGATAGAGTGCAGTCACGTATTGTTTGTGGGGTTCTCCTTGTTTGAAGGTAAGAATCGGATTGCTGTAGGTTAATTTATTAATTTATACATCTGGTGCCCTCATCTCCCATGCTTCCTTTTATCTCTGGTTCCTCCCTTTATTATTACCAACATTAGTGTCCAATATCTGTTGGGCACTTTCCAAACACTCAGGAAGTGCAGTCTCTCCTCCGAGAAGCTCACACTATAAGGACAGACAGACAGGTAGATAGTGGTTAGGAGAAGGGGAAGAACATTAGGGCATCTTGCATATGAGTCACATCAATTCACAGTAGTGGGAGTGTGGCAGACCACTGAGCAGGGTAGGAGCCTTTCAGTTGAGCTCAGGGAGGTACCACCATGAAGTCACAGAGGACTGGGCAGGAATCTGAGAAACGAAGTGCCAACACTGGGGGCACTGGCAGAGCAGGGGTGAGAGGATCTGAGAGGAGGCAAAGCTTGGCAGGAGAATATAAGCAAGGAGCGTCTGAGTTCTGTGTAGTTTTAGAAGGTGCCTGGTCTAGAGGTAAAGGGGAGGAGAAAGATGGAGCAGTCACTAGAGAGGCGGCAAGGATCAAAGACTATTTTGAGGGTAGGAGAGAGCGAAGCATATTTATATTTTAACAGGTAGGGACAAAGAACAATGAAAGGCTGATAAGGGAAGGGGTGAGCATGAAGGCAATAGACCTAAGGAGGTGGGTAGGGATAGGATCACCGGGACATGGGGGGGGGGGCATTAGAGGTAAACGACCTCCAAGTCAGGGATGGTGAGAAACTGCTTGAGGGAGAGAAATCAGCAGTTTTGGTCAATTTTTCTCTTTGGACAAATCAGCAAGATCGTGTGCAGAGACAGAGGAAGAGGCAGGGCCAGAGACAGCAGATAAGTGACAGGACTGTGGGCATGGGAGGCAGTAAGAGGCCAAAGTATTGGTTTTGGACAAGGAGGTGCCAGAGCTGAAGCAGGAAAGAACACCTGTCATGGAGGAAGTCTGTGAGATCATGGGCCTCCCACCAACGGTGTTCAGCAGCAGGAGCATGGAGTGAGCTGGGGCAGTGGGTGCATGTGGCATGGGAATCAAGGACCGTGAGAGCAGAGTGCAGGCAGAGAACAACTGGGTGCTGAAGAGAGCTGAGAGCACGAAGAGAACTGAGTCAAGGGCAGCAATAGACTGGACGTTGCAGAAGGCCCAGATGGAGGGGTGAGGTGTCACATCTTGGGGTGGAACCCAGACCAGTGAGAGGTTGTGTTACCACCTGTCCTGTAACACTGTGTGCCTTAAAAGACTCTGCTGCAGTAGCTCCCTGTCTGGATTCTCCCATCCATCAGACGAGCATGCACTGAATGTCTGTGTGATAAGCAACCCTGCTTCAGCAACTCTGACTCCAGCAGCCTAGTCACTACTAGCAAAGTGACCCCAGCATACCCCTAGTCCTGAATTTCCCCCAAACTGTCTGCCCTGAAGTGCCCAGCCCTGTCCTGGACCACTCAGAAATAATGTTTGTTTGCTCCTTTATAGAGGCAAAAGTACATTACCCCAGTTAAGTTAATAAGCTGTTAATACACCCTTCCCTTCAAGCACAGCACTGTAAAAGTAAAACAAATGCATTAACAAAAGGACATAGGTAAGTGATACCAAGTAGAAGGAATAAAGTTAGAAAGAATTACTAACACACAAAGGTAAAGATACACTTTCTAGTGGTTAAGACTTAATTCAGCAAGCTACAGCTGTGGTTCAAGGTAGCTTTCTTAGAATCATAGATTATTAGAGTTGGAAGGGACCTCAGGAGATCATCTAGTCCAACCCCCTGCTCAAAGCAGGACCAATCCCCAAATGGCCCCTTCAAGGACTGAACTCACAACCAGAAGTTTAGGAGGCCAATGCTCAAACCACTGAGCTATCCCCCCCCCAATTTTCTTACCAACTTTTTCTTCCCAGCCATTACAGACTTTCTCTTAATCAGAACCTTGCACAGAAGCCCAAGGTGCTGGTTTCTCTTGTCTTCCTAGGTGAAAGATCTTTGCCTAAGCAGGTTTCTCTCCCAGAGATGTCAAACTCCTTGGCAAAAGGATCCATCCTTCTCATCTTGCTAGAGGCTCTGGCTCTAGTGACAGATGCCAGGATGGCGTCTTCTCTCTCTTGTTTCTTCCCTAACTCGCTGCTTTGTCCCCAGACTCAGGATAACCTCATGCTGTTCTTCCTGTCCTGTGGGCTTCCTGTCCCCCGGCCAATTCTTACGTAAATGGGGCTTCCATTGTATTGATTCCACACTGCTACCCTCCCTCAAGAAAACCTGTTTCTCCCAGTGTTTGGTCACAAACTTTAAAACATAATATCTGCAAGTATCCATATTTCCTCATATGGTGTTAATCCATAGATTTCACCATAGTATCAATCACCACTGTGTCATTAGCTTTCAGCAGAGACCGTACTTGATGCACTTTTACAATACAGTCATTGTATACAATCAGTTGATTTAATTATTTATCATCTGAGGTTCAGTTTAGAGGCTATCTCCCCCACTCAATAGATCGATGGCTTTTATGAGTGTGCTTTCATTATCTCTGCCTAACAACCAAGCAGGTCCCAAACAAATACACGTCCCTTTGTCTAGGGTAGACTAGGCTTATGCATGGCTTGCCAAACACATTTTAAGAACAGAATTCTAGCACATATCCATAACTCTTTGTACATCCCCCCCACACACACCTCCTGCAAGAATATTAATGATCAGTTTCCAGCAATATCTTACATGCCACCTTTTGGGTATATCGCATGAGAACGGTGTGTTAGGTGTGGAGTATCAGGCTTGATGAGTTGCTGACAGAGCAGTGAACCACCAATGGTCCTCTGTGTCACACAGGGTGAAAGAGTTTTTGGTGAGAAGCAGGTCATATGACCATTTAGGAGAGTGGAACCAGGACTGAAGATCACAGGAGGAAATGAGGGTGAGAAGGGAGCTGCTAATGCACCAGATGGGGCACTGATGTGGAAAAGGAAGTCTCTATGGCTGCAGGGGGCGGGAGAGTGAGAAGAAAGGACACGGGTAAGCGAGGCATTGAAATCCAAGGGGAAACTGTTTGTGGAGGAGGTGGGCAGGAGGGGAATAGAGAAAAGCCATAGGAAGCAGGAGGGGAGAGTATAGCCCGATGGAATACAGCTCAACCATAGCAGGGGTATGGAGGAAGGGCCAAGAAATGTCAGGAAGGGGAGGAGTCAGACATGCCCCTAGTGGTCCTTAGGGAGACTCTGGTGTGTGTGTGAGAACAGAGCTAGTGCTGGGGTGACAAGTGCTATGGGTGCAGGTAGATGACCGCTGCCCTATTCTGCCCCTTACGAAAGTGTTGTTTCTTCTCACCACTCTTGGACCGTGATTCCTTTTGAATTCAATTATTATTCATGCCCTAGAAGTTACATATTCATTTATTCACCTGAGAGTTCGATGGAGGCACCTCACTGAATGCAGTTCCGGAGGAAAACAGGCTGACCCCTGCCATTAGACCCCGGAGCACAAAGAACCCATTGTTCTGTCCTAATGGGGAATCACTGATTCCCTTGGAATGGAGAAAGGTCCCTCTGCCTTGGCTGGGGACCAGGAGAGCTCCAGGTGAGCTCCAGGTGACTGTAAATATGCTGATTCTGTTGCACTCTGTGTGACCTCCCCTTCCTATTAGATTTCCTGAAACCCCTCCAGGGTCTTCAGTTTATCTGAGCATTTTGGGGCTGCACCACTGGTGTTGATGGGGGGGGGATTGAGGCTCCTGTGCAGAACTGGCATTTCTCCTAGGACAGAGGTGGCAGTGAGAACAGGGGGATTAAGGACTATATACCTTAGTTTTTGAGCATGTAGGGCAGATTTTCTCTTTAAGGAACATTCGGTTTTCCCCTCTTCCCCCACCCCCTCATTAAACTGAGGGCAGCTACTTGTCCCGATCAAGCTGTGAGTTTCTATCTTTTGTGTTGTACCAGGAACAAAGGGTCACTCAATGACTTAACAACAGCTAACAAAACTGCAAGAAAAAAAGGAACTACTTCATTACACAGTATGTGGTCCAGCTGTGGAATTCACTGCCACAGGAGGTCACCAAGTCCAAGCCTGCTGTTTGATTTTAAAACAAGGTTGTGTAATTCTGACCAATAATATTTGTAGTCATGCATGATTAGACAGGATTAATCCAACCTCATGCTTCAGGATATGGAACTGATCATTCAGGGTCCAGGAAGGGAACTTTGTTCCCATCTCCAACATGGCAAAGGCATGAAAGTGGGGTTCACCTTCTCCTGAAGTATTAGGAACTGGCCTTCAGCAGAGAAAGGACACTAATTACTGCTCTTGATGGTCTGCCCAGTATAGCAGTTTCCATTGCCTGAATGCACAATAAGAGTTAGGTACCTACATCCCTGTTTTTGGCACCACTTCGGTCAGGAGCGGTGGGAGCTCCCTAAAATTGGGGGGCCACCAGTGCCTAAAACATGGTCCCGCCCTCCCATGCTACCCTTTCCTCCCAAGCCCCTGCCCTCAACTCTATCCCTTCCCCTGAGTCCCTGCCATTATGGTGCCCATTCCCCCAGGCTCCGCCTCATGTTGGCCCTTCTCCCTGAGCCCCCGCCCTGTACCACCTCCTCCCCCAAGGCCCCGCTCCTGTGCCATCTCTTCTCCACCTCCCCCAAAAGATCCCACCCCTACTCACTCCTCTCCGCCCCCTTTCCCCCTGCACTTGCCCTTACTGCCAGTAAAAAGTGCACTTTTAAAAGTAATGGGACCATGGCCCTCTGGCGCCCCTGATTTCAAGACACAACCCACCCCACTCACCGCTGCCAAACCCATGTAATTTTTCAGTCAGTTCCTGAGGTATCTCTGGGTATGCGCTCTTTAGCCTTCCTGTGGGCATCTGGGCACCTGTCTCCCACCTAAGCCCCAGAGTGATTCACAAAATGAGGTGGGGGGGGGGTGAGAGGAGGGGACACACATTCAGTTGATCTAGTCAGGTGTGGGGACTGATTTGATAGGCGTGTTCAGAGGCTACTTATTGGGTCAGGCCCCAGGTGTGTTCACACAAAATGATGGTGGAGGAGGACTCTTAACCCAGTGGTTACAGCACTCAGCTAGAATGTGGGAGATGCTTGGTTCCAATCCTCTCTCTGTGTGAGGGGGAGAAAGGATTGGAAAAGGAAGCTGTCACTGCTCAGGTGAGTATCCTAACCATAGGCACTGACTTTCTGGGTGCACCGGGGCTGGAGCACCCATGGGGAAAAAATGGTGGGTGCTGAGTGCCCACCTTCCAGCCCTCCTATTAGCATCCCTCTCAGTGCCTCCTGCCCGCCTGCGGATCAGCGCCTCCCCCACCCTCCCTAAGCATTCCTGTTTCGTGGCATGCGGGAGGCTCTGGAGGAGAGGAATGAAGATATGGTGCGCTTGGGGGAAGCAGGCTGAACTGGGCAGGAAGAGGTGGGGTGAGGGTGGAACAGGAAAGGGAAGAGGTAGGGCGTGAGTGGGGCTTTGGGGGAATGGGTGGAGTGGGGTTAGGGCCTGGGACAGAGATGGGGATCAAGCACCTCTCCTGCCACTTTGAAAAGGCAGTGCCTGTGATCCTAACCATTGGAATAGGGGATGTTCTGAGATTGGGATTCCCTCAGCCTCTCCTTCTGAAGCTGTTCTGCTGTGGAACCATAATTAAAATGAGTCAATGGAGCAGGAGGAGTACCTGGATCTCCCACATCCTGGGTGAGTGCTCCAACCACCAGTTTATAGACTCACGCTCATGCTTGTTCTCTCTCTCTCAGGCCAATGCTTCTATGTCAACTCACTGGAAGAGACAGATTGTGAACTTCTTTCATGTGATTATAACTGACTGCTGCAGTAGCTACCTTCAATCAAATGTGCTAGACTTTACCAATTTAAAAATCTCTGGCTGTGAGCAAGTTTCTTTGCAGGGTTCCAGGTGAACTTCATTAACTCATTCAGTTCATGTCAGTTGCACAGTCAGCTGACTTTTTCCTAAGCTAAAACATTGCGAAGGGCAAACAGGGATTTTCTGATATACACTTATGGAATATAATATTGGCAATCAATGTGGTTTCCTAGAAAATAATTCATGTTAAATAAGTTTGAAAATTGTCCTCTGGCAAGATTATAAGTTAACTGATAAAGGAAACAGATTTGATATAATATTGCATTTTTGTAAAGCATTTGACTGTAAAACAATCAATAGCACACATAAAATGGACTGAAAACAGGCTAAATGGGGGGTGTCATAGGCCAAAGGTAAGAAGACACATCATTGGAATGTGTGAAAATGAAGGGCCCCTGCCTGGTGCTTTTATTTCAACTGGCTCAGAACAAGATTCCCTACTGGCCGAAAGTCTGTCTGGGAAGCTGTGAAAGGTGACCCTCGCTGGCTGTGCAGCCTAGTGGTCAGGCAGGGTATGACCAGAGGTCCACCTTTCATCTACAGCTCCGTCCTGTGGGGCTGGTCCCTTCTTTTGCAGCTCAGCCCTCCAGCTGGGTCACACATTCTAGTCCATCCCTTTTGGGATATACAGAGAGAAAAATCCCAAAGCAGAGATCTTTTTGTGCCCACAAGGGCTTCAGGATTTTCTCCTTAGCTCTGCGACTAGGGGTCTGGACCCTTGTGTATTCAGAGTCTTTCCCAGCTGAATTTCCCACTGAAGAGTAGAGTCCTGTTGTCATCCCACCTTCAGGGGTTGGTAGGGGAGCCCAGGACCACACTCTCCTCCAGGCCGCAATCCAGGGCCCAGCAGTGGATCGTTAAGTTCTGACCTTGGAAGGCTAAACAGGATCACTTCTTTCCTGAGTTCCCCATTTTCCACTCACAGGCACAGGTGAAAGTAACTTAAAGCACTTGCGGGTACTCTGGAATCCTGAGAAGGGGCGTGGCCTCTACTGAAAGAGGTGGGACCTTAAAATCCCCAGACCCTTTAAATCAGGATTCAAAGGGCCCGGGGCTAGGGCTGTGGCAGTAGCAGCTGGGATCCCCAAGCCCTTTAAATCACCCAGCTGCCGAGGTGTCTGGGAGCCCAGAAGTTTGGAGGCAATTTAAAGGGCCCAGGGCTCTAGCTGCTGCTACTGCAGCGGAGGCCGGGGCCCTTTAAATTGCCGACAGAGCCTCAGGGCTCCAGCAGCAGGGCCCATGGCTCCGGTTGCTGCTACCCTCCAGGGCTCCGGCAGGCTCCGGGGGCTAGTTAAAGGACCCGGGCCCTTTAAATTGGCCCCAGATCCCTGGGGTAGCAGCAGTGGGGTTCCAGCAGTGATTTAAAGGTCCCGGGGCAGTAGAGCAGCAGGAGCCCTGGGCCCTTTAAATCACCACCCAAGCCATTCCATCGCTACCCCAGGGCTCTGGCAGCGGGGCTCTGGCAGAAATTTTAAAGGGTCCTGGGCTCCAATCCTTTAAATTGCTGCCTCAGGAAGCCAGTCCACTCTGGTATGGCACACTAGCTTTTGCCAGCAGCGTTGTCATGTTTGTAGAAATTTTGGTGGTGCCCAGAACCTGCCCCTGCACAAACTCCACTCACAACCTGCCCAAGCCTCTGAGAGGGAGTTTGGGTGGGGGAGGAGGTCTGGAGTGCAGGCCCTGGGCTGGTGCAGGAGGGGTGCAGGGTGCAGGTTCTGGGAGGGAGTTTGGGGATGGGAGTGGGTGTGGAGGGAGGGGGTGCACGGGTGAGGGCTGTGGGGTGAGGCTGGGGGTGGATTTGGGATGTGGCTGGGGATGAGGGGTTTGGAGTGTGGGAGGGGACTCAGGGCTGAGGCAGAGGGTTAGGGTGCAGGGGGATGAGGGCTCTGGCTGGGGCTGCAGATGAGGAGTTTGGGCTGTTGGAGAGGCTCAGGGCTAGGACAGAGGGTTGGGGTGTGGGGGGATGAGGGCTCTGGCTGGGGGTGTGGGCTCTGGGGTGGGTCAGGGCTGGGGATGAGTTTGGGGTGCAGGCAGACTGCCCTGGGACTGAGCCAGAGAGGAGGACTCCCCTGAACCCTCTCCCTGCTGGCAGCAGTGAGCTCTGGGGTAGGGACCCCCTTCTCCCCCCCGGCAGTAACACTAACCCCCCCACCACTGTCACTGCATGTCCTCTCAGGTCCAGGAATCCCCCTCACCTCCCCTGTGGTGGGTGCCATGCCAGGGGGGCTGCCAGCACATGTGCCCCTCCTCCTCTGCTGCTGCCGCCCCTCACTGTAGCCTCACGGGGGGTGGGAAATGGGGCTGCCCCTTGCCCAGAGTGGGGCAAGAGCAGTGACTGTGGGCAGGGGGGGCAGCTGTACTGGTACTGGGTCCCACCGGAAAATGAAAGGGTCTGAGGGGGAAGGGCAGCCTGTCCTGGCAGTAGTGAGGGGGGCACTAGGACGCTGTGGCAGCAGTTAATGCAGGCAGGCAGCATGGAGCTTCAGGGGAGAGACACAGCTTGGCCAGACCCAGGGAGGTGGATGGGGGCAGCAAAGGGGGGCCAGGGCACACTCAGGGGAGGCATGGGGGAGGGGCAGCAGGTGGGACCAGAGGGGAGACCGGGCCCTGAACTTTCATGGAGCCAGGCCCCCAGACCCTTATTATTGCTGGAGCCAGGAGGAGGAGTCAGAGGGGGAAAGTGCTCCATTTTCTTGCCAGTAGCTACTGCACCTTTTCTTACTGGTCCTCCATACCAGCCCGTACCGGCTTACTTTCACCTCTGCCCACAGGGCAAATTAAAGAACTGAACTGACAATAGTGTCTGGTCTTCCTAAACAGTGACCAGGTTCTTTTGCAGGCTTAGTGTGTCAGGTCTCAGGATACAGGAGCTGTTGGACTATTTCCCCAAAGCACCAATCTGTTCCCTTCCCCTGCTTGTTCCCTTCTGAACCTCTCTTCTTCTCCCTTTAAGCTCTGCCTTCAGCTTGTGCAGGCTCTGCAAGTGCTGCTGAGCAGGGCCACCTGGGCCCAGAGCTGCTCCTTAATCCCTCGCTCTCGAGTGTGGGGTTTGTACACTCTGTCATAAACCATTATGATGCAAAGGATTACAAAATGAAAGCTAAAGATAAAGGCCTGAGTCTCCGGCCTGCTAAGACCACAATACAAAGTGGGCTTCAAGTGGCAGGAGGTGGCCAGTGAATTCCCAGTGTAGGAGAACTCTGTGCTGGTGGGGATCTGGCAAAGGCAGCTCTGAGGCCTTTTATGACAGCTATACCCCTATCCCAGGGTAAAAAGTAGGAGAGGTCTGTGTGTGGACAGTTTTGGGGTGGCATACAGTCAGGCAGGAAGGACATGGTGGAGTGGAGCTGCCCTTGATGTAGGGCTAGTTATTATTAATGTATTGCTGGTATATTATTCTCTACTTTTTCATATTCTTCCCTAGCAACTTCACACAGATGTGGAGCAAGCTGCAGAAGAGAATGGATTCCTTTGGGACTCTATGGGCAGGTCTTTGCGATCGATCTATCGGGGGTTAATTTATCACGTCCATTGTAGATGTGATAAAATTGATCCCCAATTGTGCTCCCCGTCGAATCTGGAACTCCAGCTCGCGAGAGGCGGAAGCGGAGTCGACGGGGGAGCAGCAGTGGTATACTCGCCAGTGTCCTCACGGCCAGGTAAATCGACCTAAGATACACTGACTTCAGCTACACTATTCACATAGATGAGGTTGCATATCTTAGGTTAACCTCCCTGCTAGTATAGCCCTGGTCTGTGACTGTGGACTCTGGAGCTGGAGGAGCAGGACAGCATGATAACAGTCTTAGAGAGGTAATGGAAGCTATCACAGCACAATCCCCCAACCCCGGCTCTGTGTCTGAGCTGCATCATGGCTGACATGTCAACTGACATGGAGAGACGCAGTGATGCGCGTGTGGATTTCTGGCCCTTGTCACTGGTCAAGAGAAGATCATCCCTCACTGCTGCTGTTCTAGGCAGACAAAAGTGGGGGTGAATGCAGAAATTGGTGGTCCCTGATGAACTTATTGGTTGACATGACATGCAGAGCATCTGCTCAGAAGTGAATAGGCATGACGTGTCCTATAGTGGAGAATTTTGATTTCTAGATTTCCAGAATGAGGTGTTGGTGCGCTAGTTAACTCTAACATGAAATAGAAAGACATAACTTATTGAGCAAACATTTAGACTTGGATTCTCAAAGTCTCCTAAGAGGTGTAAATTCCCCATTCTCTTTTGTTGTAAAAGAAACGGGGCATTACCATAGTTATCGGGCTACCTGCAGCTCTATGCCTTTCTAGTCTCGCTGAGATAGGCTCTGTCAGGGTGGAATCTCACAATTCTCCCACTCTTAAACCTGAACCTGGTACACTCCTTCACGTACACCAACCACCTATGTTCTCTGCAAGCTGAGTTGGAGAGAGAGAGACTTCCCTGTTAAGTTTCAAGAACAGAACGGACCCAACTCACATACTCTTAGAAAGCCCAGATTCTTCTGTCGGTCTCATTCTAGTTCTGTCTGATTCCTCTTCAGAGTCTGTCCTTATATAAGCCACACAACCTGCCTCTATCCCGCTGGATTCTGTAGCCTTACCCACCCGCTTCAAATCAGTTTAGGGGCTGCCTAGGAGGTCAGGCTAGAACCATTAAGGCTAGTGGACTTGGCACTGTCTCTTAACAGCCCTTAAATGGAAGCTGGTAGGTGATTGTTAGACAGCCATGTCCTCCTCCCATCCCTGCCCTGTGGCTATGCACTAGCTGCAAACAAAGGCGTGTTCTTTCATTGAGAGAGCTAACTCCAGATGACTATCTTGATATAAAACCCCAGTGGAGACGAAATGCAGCTCTTTTTACCTTGGTATAGTTAGTCAAGATCCACACTATAGCACCACCTGGAATATACCTTGACTAGCTACCTTGAATTAAAAACTACTGTGCCTTGTCTCCACTCTGATTTTACAGCAAGATGGTTATCTTGAGATTGCTATCTTCATGTAAAAACACACTTTTTGTAATAAAGACATTGTCTAGATGTGTAGGCTCTGCTACCCAGCTAGACCCCTGGGGGAAATATCCATCCCTATCTATGGTACAGAAACACCATGCAAAGATTGGACCCAGATCCAATATTGTTACTGCTTTTGACGCAAGTGGTTAGCCAGTAATTAGGGTCCAGCAGATTATTTTTGTGAGCATAAGAAATTGATGCAGTCAGGTATTTCTTGGATGCAATCTTGTTTACTTACGAAGGATGCTTACAGTCCTGTTTCCCAGAACACAGTAGGAATTAAATAGATGAAGACAGATTCTTTGCTCTCAGTGGCAAGCCTTTTTCCAGCTCCATCCCTTTATCCACAAGCTTTCTTTCATCTTTTCTGAAGGTCATGCTACAGACCTTCTCTGGACGCGCCTAGGGCTTCTTTACTGCCTTCTCTGTGTGCTTCGGTGGTGTTTCTGCTGCTTCTCTCTTTCTCTCTCATACAGACATACAGCTGCAATCCAGTCAAACCCCTGCCCCAGCATTTGTATCAGATCCCCTGGAAAACCCCTTGGACCATATGGCACAACCACTGCCCAGGCTTGTATGCGGCCTAGTCCCTGTTTCAGCTTTCACTAGCCAAAGTGGCATGTCATTGTTCCCTCACTTGACCTGAATAGAAGTTGGCTATCCTGCCCAACAACTTCCAGGAGGAGATATGATTGCCCAACATGACAACATTCCTGTCTCAGCTTCGCCCATCATCTCTATGGAGTCCCAAAGAGTGATGCCCTATGACCCATCTAACTATTTACATATTGTTTTTCTGTCAGGATATTCCCACATCACAAACCCAAATTGTTTTTTACTCCTATACAAACCTCCTCGGAGCTCTTCTCTTCCTGCCCAATTTCACTTCACCCACCTGAGAAGGGCCTCTTTCAATGATCTCTTGATGAACAAAGACCTGCGCACACCCAATCGCACTCTCCTACTAGAGTGCAAAAGCCATAATGTTTGCACACCTTACCTCTGAGCAGAGCTCAAAGTCTGTAAACAACCCTCTCGTCAATCCTTCTGTAGCGTGGTGTACATACCGCGTACACAGTACTGCGCTGAAGAGGTAAAACCAAGAAATGGGCCTGTCTCATCATGCAAAGCCTACATTAGCTGCCAGCTCTACAGAGAAAGACCTTCATCTTTTTTATGAAGGCTTTATCAACACTAGGGAACTTTAGTAAAAAAATTTCTCACTAATGTTACCACCAGTTCAGCCGCACCAATAATTGCACTAATGGGAGGCCTAGTATAGAAAGTTTTCTAGCTCAGCAGCAGTGTTCGGGATCTTGACATTTAGACTTGCTCTCCTCAGCACTGTTAACTGACACTGAAAACAATTGCCACAGCCTGGGCTTCCACCAGTGCTATTACGTGCGATACCAGAGGTAGCACCTGTGGCAATTTTTGTACAAAAATTCCTTATAGTAGACATGGCCTAAGAGGCCGCCTAGAGCTTTGGTGGAGCAAAGCTCTGCTACTCTCCAAAATGAGTATTGTGCATAATGCACGGTACAGTCATGGTAAAAAAATAAATAATTTCACACTATGGTCATGCAGCCTTGTGGAACCTGCTGCAGCACATTAACAGCTGCTCAGTTGGAAGTGTCTCCACCCAAATTTCAGTCTCGCTCACATAACTGCCCCACTACGCCGACTTAATAGTTCCATCTTCATAGGTCACGTAGAGTCAAGGTCAATATAGTTAGGTTAGGTCAACACTGCGTTGCTTACATTGACTGTTCCTAGCTTTCAGGAACTGCCCCACACTGACAGTACAACCGATACAAGAGCTCCTGGTGAGCACATGCACTGCTGACACAGGGAGCGAAGTGTAGATGTGCACAAGAAATATAATTACTGCAGTGGTTATATGCCAATGGGCATTAGGTCAACTTAATTTTATAGTATAGACATGGCCTAAAGAACCCATGCAAATATGAGTCTCCATGGACAAAGGAGGAGCTTTGTGAGCAGATATGTGGGAATACGTACTTCCTTATCCGCTGAGCTAACAGGCAGAGCAACAAATCTATGGCACTATACAATAGTGGTTCTCAACCCTTTTTCATTTACGGACCCTTAAAAAATTTTGAACGGAGGCGTGGGCTCCTTTGGAAATCTATTGTCTGTATGTATAGTAGAATTCTGTTCAGTTCATTTTCAATCTGTCTTTTGCAGACCCTTCAGAGATAGTTTGGGTCCATGGACCACAGGTTGAGAACCACTGCTACGCAAAACCAGGAGGGCAGCATATGTCACTAGACAGCTCCATAAGGTGCTAACTAGTGCAGCACTTCACACACATGTGGCAGCTCACACAATAAGCAGTATCACTAAAGTAATTTCAAAACAAATGTCCCTAGTAAAAAGGTACCATGGATGCTTCACTTGTTCCCCCCACTACACAGCACCTCTGAGCCCCCCCCCCATTCTTCTCCCTCAGGACACCTCCCAGACCCTTCCCCTGCCACTGTACCTCCCAGCTCCTGCCCCCCTGCACCTCTCAGCTCCCCCCCCAAAAAATCTTCTCCCTTAGGACACCTCCAAGCTCCTTATGACCCATCACCACTGCACTTCTCAGCTCCCCCCATCCATCTCCCTCAGGACACCTCCCAGATCCTCCTCCCCTGCACTGCACCTCTCACCTCCCCCCACCCCCAAAAACCTTCTCCCTTAGGACAACTCCAAGCTCCTTATGCCCCATCACCACTGCACTTCTCAGCTCCCCCACCCCCATCCATCTCCCTCAGGACACCTCCCAGATTCTCCTCCCCTGCACTGGACCTCTCAGCTCCACCTGCTCCCTGTGCCTC
Organism: Chelonoidis abingdonii; assembly: GCF_003597395.2. Classification (NCBI taxonomy): domain Eukaryota; kingdom Metazoa; phylum Chordata; order Testudines; family Testudinidae; genus Chelonoidis; species Chelonoidis abingdonii. Next base: position 27,693,348 of record NC_133790.1, on the reverse strand, counting down.
ATGGCTCCACTCCCCCACATGGTGCCTTTGGGCTCCACCCCACACCCTTACAATGTGGCTCCATTTCACCTCCCCACACAACCTTCCATCTTCACCCCACCCGCTCCTCTCTATGGCACCCTCTTGTCCACCTCACCCATTCCCCACCCTGGCAACTCACTGCTTCACCCCACCCTGCCCCACACTGGGTGCCTCTGGGACAGCCCCTTTGCTCTAGGTAGGGACCTGTGTTCCCTTTTGCTGTGCCTTTCTGGAGTCTGGGGCTCCGTGGTAACTGGGTTTGTCCAGAATGGAAACAGGTCTATTTTGATCAAGGAAAATGAGATTTCTAAGAAATAAGAGGTTTATAAACACCAAGTTTCTTAACTTTTTTAATCCGATTGGCTTGATGTACTTGGATTGCATTCCAGCATATTTTAAGCCCTTTTTAAACCTACTAAAAGAGGGTCTTAAGCTTAATGTGAATGTGATCTAATGTTTTGCAATTTTTTAAGCAGTCACATATGACTGTACTTCTGTTTACTCACTAACAGTGATGGCTGACTTCTGTTGGACTAACAAAAGGGGGAACTTTTGTACTGAAGACCAGGACTCTTGCCATCTAAGTCCTGAGATAGTCAGGAATGAGAAATCAGTTCTTTGTCATGGCAAAGCAGCTACTATTCTGCAGGTACATATAATGGAAAGACACATGAACTAACCCTATAACTGGAGTATTTTTTAAAGGTACAAAATAAAGTAGATGAAGTGGTTTATTTATATTATTGGCAAATACTAATATTGTACAAAAGAACATCACCTCGGTATATGCCATGCTCCGAAGTGCCAGCTTCAAGAATTCAAAAATGATGAATCAAGCCCCAAAAATTATAAGATCAGCTTAAAATAACAAAATTTTTAAAGATGTGCTAACTAAAAGAATAAAGACTCTGTGCTAACTACTTATGTTAAACTATTTGTTTGATCTTGTAATTAGCTGTGACACCGTAAGTACGGTTCCCAGGCCTGAGGAAGAGTTCTGTGTAGCTTGAAAGCTTGTCTCTCTCTCCAAGAGACGTTGGTTCAATAAAAGATATCACCTGGCCCACTGTGTGTCTCTAATATCCTGGGACCCACATGGCTACAACAACACTGCATACAACAATGGAAGATCTTCCGAAAACGGAAGATTTGAGGCTGGTCAATAATTCATGAGATTACTAGAGCTGAGATTGTTTCTTGAGCGAGGTCACAATATTGCCTGTTTTAAGGATGGTTGTCACACTGCCCCTTTGAAGCAATTTACAGTCCTTGTCCATAATGGACCTGTTACCTCCCCACGAGTTTTTACTCACCATGAGGATCCGGGGGGCAGATGGAAAGTGTACAGCGGTGCCTTCGGGGCTGAGCCTGGGAGCAGTGCAGTTCTGAAAGTGGGGTGAGGGAGAATACAGTAGTGTTGTGAATCAGGCAGAGGATCAGAGATAGGGAAGCATACAGCAGTAACCTCAAGGTGGGGCAAACGTGAGAAGACCACACCATCATTGTGTGGATGTGGGCCACAAGGGGACTGAACAACTGCTCTGTGTGGGTGTATACCGGGCAACAGGATGGGAGTGTGTAGTTTATGTGTGAGGGTAAATCACACAGGAAATGTGCTTACAGATTTTGAATCTCTGTCTTTCAGATCAAGGCTGGATTCTTACCTTTGTCCCAGGCTGCAGCTGACATCCCAGAGAGCTTTTCTATCTCTAGTTTACTGAGATTTGAGTTTTTCACCCTACCCCTCAGCACTTTGAAAGGTTTTACACAATTCACTGCATGTGAATGCAAATGAAGTGGAATGTTCTGTGGATTAACTGCCTTGTAATCCTCCATGTAAGAGCTGAGAATTAACATTCTCTGAAGCAGCCTCCCTGTGGAGCACCTCTGCGGGCCTGACCTAGTTTCATCTGCAGCTAATCAGGCAAACATGTGACGATTAGAGGAACACTGAACAGCAGTCACCTGGTTTTGGTTTGGAGAAGCATCCTCCCATGGCGCGCCAAGTAGAAGGAGGGAATCACAGCAGGAATAGGAGGCAAGTCAGCTAGTGGATGCTTCAGCCCAATCTCCAGAAGGGATAGACCATTAGGGCTTAAAGTGAGCAATCAGCTCACCAGGAAGACTGGCATGTCCCTTCATGGTACACTGGCCAGTCACGCCAGCGGGAGCATAAGGCTGCCTTCATAACCTACATTAAATGGAAAAGCTCAATTAAAAATGAATAACTGGAATACATTCACACACATACTTTATTTTTCTTGTTTTTAAGTCACTCCAGATGTTGTTTCCTTCATATTACTACTCACCCACGGGCTAGGCAACACAAATCCACAAGTCAAAGGCACTTCCCTTACGTGAAATAAAGACTCACAAATAACGTTCAAGTAAGGCCCATGAGTCTCTTTGCAAACTGATTAACACATTGGGGATTGGGGCCTCCAAATCAGAAACAAACTCATTTCCAGACATCTAGGGCTAGATTCACAAAGGGACTTTCAGTCACCTGGAGAATCCCTGGGATTCACAATGCCAAAGTTAGGCACTCAGGCTTCCTCTCCAACGAATGGAGGGAGATAGGACTGGTCACTGTCGGAAGTCAGGATACTGGGCTAGGTGAACCTTTGGTCTGACCCAGTATGACCGTTCTTATGTTCTGTGAATCCCAGTGGCACTTAAACCTAGGACTGAGGTGCCCAACTCCCACTTTAGGTGCCTCAGTCCCTTTGTGAATCTAGCCCCAGGGCATTACATTTTCATGCACAATTTAGATTTGTACCAATCCCAAAATTTACTGATAGCCTGAGGTTGAACTACACACACAGGATTAAAGCCAGTGTCCACTGAAGACTCCCAGGTAGGATTTAGGAGCCAAATTCCCACTGATTTGGTTGAAAATCCAGCTATCCGGGACTTCAGTAGACAGTGGCTTAGATCTGCAGCTGATGACGGGGGCAATACTGTCTCAGTGACACCAGCACACACAAACTGTGACTGAGTTTAATTTGGAAAATATTTGTTTTGCTTCAGTGTTTCTATAACAAGGTCCCCGAGTCGCCCTATTAACTATCATTATGTGTCTTTCAGTAGATGCCCCACTGTGCGAAGCACTGTAAAAATATATGTATCAGCTAGGCCCCACCCCAAAAGATGACAGTCAGAGATGACAATCGAAATAGTCAAGGCAGAAAAAGCCTGGGGCGGGGGAGGAAAGGGATGTAACATACAAGAAGTGTGATTTGAATTATGGTTGGCAGATGGCATGTTAATTTCACAATGTTTAAAATTACTGATAAAGTCACAGTTTTAAAATTATAAAGTTACAAAGAACAGTTTCCAGACTCTTATAACTTTCTACAATCTTATCTTTTTGGGCTAAATCTTTAAATGCTTGATCTCAACCCAAATATGATTGATTAAAAATTGGAGAAAAATTCATTCAGCTGGTTTTCAAATTAAAAGGAGATGAAAAAAAAAAAGACAGTAGAAATCCTGAAAATTATCATGTATGCACCTAAAATTCCCATGGATAGTGCTATTGACTGCAAAGGGACTACTCGCTGGAGAAAGGGTTTGCGAGATCAGACCCTTTCAAACAGACAACCAGTTTTTCAAACCAGTAATGCTAAGCATTTCGAAGTTCAAACCTGGCATGAAAACGGTCCTCATTAAGATATATTACTTTGGCTAACTTTGAAAGATGTTGCTCTTAAATTTGGTAAATTCTGAAAATTAAACTAGGCTGTTTGGACTGTGCTCCTCATGTGAAAATGGTAAAGAATCTCACAGAGTTTAAGAGCAAAAGGAACCATCCAGTCTGGCCTCCTGAATAAACCACAGGCCAGTGAATTTCAGTTAGTTCCTCTACGTTGAGCCCAATAAATGTGTTTGATTAAAGCGCTTCTTCTGGAAAAGCATCCACTATGGATTTTAAGAGCCCAAGAGATGGAGTCTCCCCCACTTCCCTTGGTAGTTTCTTTCAATGGTTAATCACCCTCACAGTTAAAAAATTTTTTCTAATTTTATTTTGTTTAGCTTCATCTTCTAGCCATTGGTTCTTGTTATGCCTTTCTCTGCTAGACTAAAGAGCCTGTTGGGACCCATTACTTTCTCCCTGTGAAGTTACGCATCCACTATAATCAAGTTACCAAACTATCTTCTTTTTGATACTCTAAACAGACTGAGTTCTGTAAGTCCACATCTCAACTGCCACAGGTCAGACCCTAAGCCCTGGGGGGAGGTTTTGACCTAAGATATGCAACTTCAGCTATGTGAATAGCGTAGCTGAAGTTGGCGTATCTTAGGTCGACTTACCTGGCCATGAGGACAGCAGCGAGTCGACTGCTGCTGCTCCCCCGTCGACTCTGTTTCCACCTCTCACTAGCTGGAGTTCCGGAGTCGATGGGGAGCGTATTCGGGGATCGATTTATCCGCTTCTACACAAGATGCAATAAATCGATCCCCGATAGATCGATCACTACCTGCCAATCTGGTGGGTAGTGAAACCTGCCCTAACGGGGTGTGACTAGCAGTGTGCATCGAAGTTCTGCGTTGTCACTCCCCTATGTGGACCCTGTGAGTGTGAACTTAAAGGTTTCAATTACCTTAGCGCCAATCTGGACTTGTAAATTTATGCCCACAATGTGTACCTGGGGGAGTTACAGCCAGGGCTGGCTCCAAGCACCAGTGAAGGAAGAGGCGGCCAATAGAAAGGGGCGGCAGTCCGTCCGTTGTTGAGGCAGCAATTCGGCGGCGGGTCGTTCAGTGCCTCGCTTCCTCTTCAGCGGCACTTTAGCAGCAGCTCAATTGCTCTGCTCAATCGGGCTTTTCTTTTCTTTTCTTTTTTTTCTTCGCCGCTTGGAGCGGCAAAAAAGCTGGAACCGGCCCCGGTTACAGCAGAGCACTTTGGTGTGCTCTGCTATTCACATCCCTTTGGTCAGCACCGTGAGGCAGTATAGACATCTCCCAAGTCTCTCACTGTAAGGTATTTCTGGCTCTTTTCTGCATCCTCTCCAATTTTTCAAAATCCTTTTAAAAATCTAGACAAAGGAACAGTCTGCACTATTCCATCTGGCTGTGATGGAATCTGTGGCTGCAATTATAAATTCTAGTCTTTGTATTCTTTCAATCTGGATTTTTCTCTGTTGATTTTGAAACTGTGAGCAAGGAAGAGATGAAGAATGTGATGAATGGAATCTTCCATCAGCTCTGTGGGGATCGCCGTGGAATTATGCAGTTTGCAAGTCAAGAGTTGCAAACCAGTCTTGCCAATCTAGAGGTGGAATCATTGATGCTAGGGTCACTATTCTGAACTTTATGTGATGAATGAAGATGCTGATCCTGCTCAAATGCAAAATGGGATGTCACCCTTCTTTGGTATCAGGAAGGCGTTGGAATAGAAACGTCTTCCTCAGAATTGAGATGGAAGGTCTTTTATTGTTGTGAGTGACAGAAGTGAATGCACCTCCTGAAGCCACAGTCTCTCGTGAGATGAGTCTCTGAAGAGGAATGTGAAAGGGAGAAGAGGATTGGCTCAGTATTGTAAGTTGAGATGTAAGAGTGGTTACTGCAGAAATTCTCTTTTTCTGGTATTACTGACTCTTCCTTGGGGGTCTCTGATGATCTCTGGTGATAGAAAGTACCTGGCCTATGTCTCTGTCTTGAAAAAGCATGTGGATTTCCCTGTTTTCTTTCAGGGGTGGATATATACCCCACGAGATGACAATGTTGCTTGTGAGTCATTCAAAGTACAAAGGGTATCATCAGTATATTTAACTAAACAGATCCCTCAAAAGGCAAATAAAGCATGAGATGGGGTATTAGTTGGTGTCTGCTAGAGACCACCAAATCACACTAGGGAACACAATGACAGGATCCTTATGCGCCTATCTATAATGTGTAGGAAAAAAAACTTTGTGATCATGGAAGACTTCAGTTTGAGTGACGTATGCTGGAGATCTCATGCTGCCAATACTAAAACATCCCTGATATTTCTAAATATGATTGATGACAATTTCTTAACTCAAAAGTTGTTGCATCCGATGCAGGGGAATTCTATATTAGACCTCATCTTGACAGATAATGAGCTACTGATTACAGAACTTAAAGTTAATCATAGCTTAGGTACAAATGATCATGACTTGATCATGTTTATAATGTGCAAACAGAATAATGTCAAGACCAGGAATATCTAAACTGAGTAATTTAAAGGGGCCAGTTTCTCAATGCTGAAAACAATTGTGAGTCAAATTAGCTAGCAGGAAGAATTTAATCAGAAAAATGACTGATAACTGGGAATTGTTTAAGAACACTTTACTAGATGCCTCAAAAAGCACAATCCCAGAACTGAGGGAGAAGGCTGTCTTGATTTAAAAAACCTACCTGGTTTAAAGAGAAAGTGAAGGCAGCTATTTAACAAACCCTAATGCAGGGCTAGGCAACCTATGGCACGGGTGCCGAAGGCGGCACGTGAGCTGATTTTCATTGGCACTCACCCTGCAGGGGTCCTGGCCACTAGTCTTAGGGGTTCTGCATTTTAATTTAATTTTAAATGAAGCTTCTTAAACATTTTAAAAACCTTATTTACTTTAATATATAACTAAACTATTGTTATATGTATAGACTTAGAGAAAGAGACCTTCTAAAAACGTTAAAATGTATTACTGGCACATGAAACCTTAAATTAGAGTGAATAAATGAGGAATCAGCACAGCACTTCTGAAAGGTTGCCCACCCCTGCCCTAATGTATTACAAACAGGAGTCTCATGAAGTTTGGTGGATACAAGGCCCTGCACGCCCGGCTTTCTGCAATTCACCATGACTTTTAGCCAGCCAGTAAAACAGAAGGTTTATTTAGACGACAGGAACACAGTTTAAGGGTATGGCTACACTGGCACTTTACAGCGCTGCAACTTTCACGCTCAGGGGTGTGAAAAAACACCCCCCTGAGTGCTGCAAGATACAGCGCTGTAAAGCCTCAGTGTAATCAGTGCCGCAGCGCTGGGAGCATGGCTCCCAGCGCTGCGCGCTACACCCGTAGAGGATGTGGTTTACGTGCAGCGCTGGGAGAGCTCTCTCCCAGCGCTGGCGCTCCGACCACACTCACACTTCAAAGCGCTGCTGCAGCAGCGCTCCTGCAGTGCTTTGAAATTTCAAGTTTAGCCATACCCTAAGACAGGCCTTGCAGGTACAGATAACGGGACCCCCTCAGTCAGGTTCATTTTGGGTGGCCAGGGGAGGCCAGGAGGCCTGTCTGGCCTCCCCTCCATTTTCCCAGCCAGCTTCAAACTGAAAAACTTTTTAGCCCCTCCTCTTCTTTTGTCTTTTTTCCGGGCCAGGAGGTTACCTGATCTTTTTGTTTTTTAACACCTTCAGCTGGTATCTTTGTAGAGGAGGGGCCCAGGCCATTAGTTGCCAGGAGACAGAGTGTTGGCCATTTTTTGTGCAGACAGTATTACAGGGGCCCTTTTGAGTTCTTCAACAATTACACACCCTGATCACCACACCTAGATACCTAAGAAATGCATAGGGGAAACTGAGGCACCCACGCAGTATTCAGAGGAAACATTAAGAACATTCCCACTTCTTCACAGGGAGAAAGGAGAAGTTGACAGTAATGAATATAGATCAGAAGATAGGAATTGTAGAAAATTGATAAGGAAAGCAAAGGGCCAGAAAACGAAATCTATGGCCAGCAGAGTTAAAATCTATTAGGAACAAAAAAAAAAAAAAAAAAAATTCTGACAATGGTACTAGATGGAAATGGTAGAATTATCAATAATAATGCAGAAAAATCAGAAGTGTTCAATAAATATTTGTATAATATTATAGCTGGCAATTTGTATTTCTGCCAGATATTTTCAATGAAAACAAGAATAAAAAATTGTTTTCAGTGAAATTTTCAGCAGAAAATTTCAGCTTTTCATCAAAACCCAGAACCCACTGTTTTCCCTCTAAAGATTTTCAGTTTCTGGCAAAAACTGAAAAACTCTAGAAGAAAGTAGACGCTTTCCACAAAGGTTTTGTTCAATGGAATACCCAACTGTCCTTCCAAAAAATGGTTTAAGTGGAAAAATTTTGACTAACCCTATTTTATGTATTCAAAGCACAGGTTTCATTGAGCTCAGGTTAACTGTGAGCACTTCGCACTTCTGCAAATGTAGCCTCAGTGGCGAAAGCTGGACTCCACTGCCATCTGTGAAAGTTTTTCCATTTACTCCAAAAAAGCCAGGATTCCTCCCAGGTGTCTGAAGCTGGGCACTCATAAAATGAGTAATACCTTATTTGAAAGCCTGTGAAAAGTTTGGTTTAAGTGACCTGCCAGTATCACATAGGGATTTTGTTATATTACTAGGAATAAAATCCCACTCTCTTGACCAGTGGTCCCCAACCTTTTCGTCTGGCGGGCGAAATTTGGGAGCAATGCCTCTTGATGACGTCACTTGTCAATGGCAAGTGGCGTCATCGAGAGGCATCCCTGCTGAAATTCGGGGACGACGCCTCTCGATGACATCACTTGTTGACGGCAAGCGGCGTCATCAAGAAGTGTCCCTGCCGAAATGCCGCTGAAATTCGGTGGCATTTTGGCGGGTGCTCTCCCGGGGGCCAGGATGCGGGCGCATTAAGAGGCCCCCGCGGGCGCCATGGCGCCTGCAGGCACCACGTTGCAGACCCTTGTTCTAGACTGACATTCACTACCTTAACCACAAGACCACGTGTTCTCTTCCTGCCTCATTCACTTCATACCTTCCAACTTCTACAACAAATGAGGCAGAGGTCCTTCTACAAACAGCCTCATTCACTGCAGAATGCTGGTTCATCCCCAGAGCACTGTTTGTCCTGTACAGTCATAGAGACATTGAACTTAAGGCCAGAAGGGACCATCAGATCATTCAGTCTGACCTCCCGTGTATCGCAGGCCACCAACATCACCCAGCATCTGCACACTAAATCCAACAACCAAAATTACATCAAAGTAGCCCTTAAGAAACTAAACTATTGTGCACAACAGGAAGAGAACAGAAGGGACCAAGGTATACCGGTGCCTGAAGCCCCTGCATTGGCAGCGAATTGATTTAGTGAGATATACCCAGATGATCCTAGCAAATGACCTACATCCACACTGCAGAGGGAAGTGAAACACCCCCAAAGTGCCTTCCAGTCTGATCTGCCGGAAAATTCTTCCCAACCCTCTACATATGGTGATCAGTTAGACCCTGAGCACATGACTAAGAACCAGTTAGCCAAGCGCCTGAGAGAGAAAATATTCCGTACCACCTCATAGCTCTGGCCACCCTATTCAGTGTCCCATCTCCAGCTGCGACCTTTTCTGATGCTTCAGAGAAAGGAGAGAAAAACAAAAAAGTATGAATACATCAGGTGAGAGGTGATTCCTTCCTGACCCTACAGGTGATTGGCTGAAGTCCTGAAGCATGAGATTTTAGAAACACAAGACGTCATGAACTGGAAAGACCCACCAAGCGCTGCCTCCCAACCACAACAGAAGCCCCACTCATAAATGTATCAAGCTCTATCTTAAGACTAATTAAGTTGTTTGCCCACAGAACTCCTGTTAGGAAGCTGTTCCAGAACCTCACTTCTATCATTGTTAGAAACATTCTTCTAATTTCCAGCCTAAATTTGTTCATGGCCTATTTATTCCCATTTGGTTTTGTGCCAATATTATCCATTAGCTTAAATCGCAAATCTCCCTCCCTGAGGTGTAAACCCTGACCACGCCCTGTATGTAAGTATAATGCACAAGCAGATCTCCTCTGCGGTGAATGAGGCAGGGACCTTGTGGAGATAAATCATGTGTGATCACATACTTAAAGATTGTATGACTTGCACAAGGGGGCCAAATTAAGGATGCATTAGGCACCTTAATTCTAGCATTTCCTAACATTCAGGTGCTTGACTTTCCATCCATAACATTATTTTAATGTAGTTTTTTTAATGTAATTTCTTATATTTTTAAAAAGCAAACTGATTAAAATGGAAAATTTATTATGTGGAACCATAGTGATCCCTACATTGGACAACAGCAGGGCTGGGTCCTTTAGACTCACAGCACAGACCTCTACCACTAGAGGTAAGATAACTGATAGCAGCAGCAGGCTGTTCTCCTCAATATGGACCAGTCAGGACAACGGTATGAGATATACAGTGGTTTTTACAGCTATTGGCTAACAGCAGAGGGACTCCGGGTACTTGGCTTCATTCCTATGTTTTTCCAGAGAGGAACATATAGACTCTTCTACGCCTGTGCCCTAACCTGTCCCTGACATCCCTCTCTGCTCCTATTCCCCCGCACCCCTGATTCCTGTCATTATTCTCTGTGCTCCCATCCCACCACCCGTTCTTCAGGTCCTGTCCTACACCTATGCATTCCAATCGGGGTGCAAGCAGCTTCTGGCTGGAAGCTGAAACCAAACACATTCAAATTAGAAATAAGGCACCAATTTTTACAGTGAGGGTGATTAACCATTGGAATAGACTATTAAGGTGGATTCTCCATTTCTTGATATGTCCAATCAAGACCGGATGCCTTTTTGGAAGGCATTTTAGCCAAATGCAAGTTATCGAGCCCAGTGCAGGGTCAAGTGGTGAAATTTTCTGGCCTGACTGGCTTTGAATCTGCACACTGTAAATTACATAATTTGGCTACATCTGGTTGGATTGTCACAGGAGCAGCAAAAGGCACATCCCTTATATCACAGTGACCCTGCTGCAAAATGTAAAGTCCCTGCTCCAAAGACTGGGGGTGCTAGAGCTTCTTAACAAAAAAGGCTGTAAATATTTTTAAATATGGACAAAACAACATATTTCCCCCTATAATCTCAATCTGGAAAGTGGCTGAATAACTATCTGAAATTAAAAAAAAAAAATTGATCTGAAGCAGACATCAAGCATGAGACATTTCAGCCCAAAGGATTAAAGTTTTGCAAAGTTCTAAGCCAGGCCTGCACAACTTGCGGTCTGGGGGCCACATGCGGCCCACTTGGGCTCACTGTGCGGCCCGCGGGGGTGAGTAGGCAAGCAGCGGGTGAGGGAGGGGGGCTGAGGAGGCAAGCAGGTGGGCAGTAGCGGGGGGCAGGTGAGCCGGTGTGGGGGGAGGAGGCGGCTGAGGAGGCGAGCGGGCAGGCAGTTGCAGAGGGGTGGGTAGGTGAGCGGAGAGGGCTGAGGAGGCAAGTGGGTGGCCAGTGGTGGGTGGGGGGCAGCTGAGCCAGCAGTGGGGGAGGACGTGGCTGATGAGGCAAGTGAGGAGTCAGTGGCTGACCTGTTCTACTGATCTTGTCTGGCTCCCATCCCCTCTCCAAGGGTTGCAGCTGTCTGGAGGTGCTGCCTTCCACACCTTCCTCAGTCACACCTCATTCATTCAACAGGGCAATTGATTACAAAGTTGTGGGAAGATCTTATTCTACTTCTAGCAAAAAGACAGTTTTCTTTTACCTTAATTATACTACCTTAGGGGCCCGCTATAACATATTACCAAGGTTCAATACTGCTGTTTCGATGGGGTGGTACTGGGGAAGGAGGTTTTGTTTCCATGGGGCAGGTGGTGCTGGGGAGGGGTTGTTTCAGGGGGACGGGCGATGCTGGGGGGGGTGTTTCGGCAGTGGCGGGGGGGTTGTTTCCACGGACCGGGCGGTGCTGGGGTGTGTTTCAGGAGGGCTGGGTGGCGCTGGGGTGGGGGGTTCGGCCCTTAGCTGTTTTCTTTGAAGTAATATGGTCCTTACCACTTTACAAGTTGTGCGGGCCTGTTCTAAGCAAGGGGGTGTCACAGGATGACATTTGTCCTTTAAGAGGAAAAAGATCAGTGCACCTGTGACTGGTCAGCTGACCCCAAATGGGCTTTAAAAAGGGCAGCTAGTCCTCAGGGAGTCAGTCAGGAGAGGGGCAGGTGAGAGCTGGTGGTCAATAGGTGAGTGCTGTCTGAGACCAGGCAACTCAAGGAGGTCCTTGAGGGAAACTGAAGGCAGAAGAGCAGCAAAGGGTGTTGGCTATTGACTCTAAGCCAGAGAACCAAAGCCATGGGCTGAAGAGGGCAGAAGGCAGGGGAGCAGCAGAGGGGCTTACCCACTGATATCTCCATACAGGGGAGCTGGACGCAGGGGACCAGTGAGAGGGCCATGGGAAGGTCAGGCATGCTCCCCTGGTGAGGATGATCTCCCAGCCAAGAAGCTGCTGTGAAGAGTGAGGTGTTGGGGTGGCTGTCCTGATAAAAGGACAGGAAAGAGCTGAGGAAGTGCCTGGATGAGGTGGAAGATGTTTGAGTGTGGTATGTGATATGTCAATGGACCTGACTAGAGGGGATGGTATTTAAGGAATATATGCCCTGGGGTGTATGTTTGGGGACTTTTGTTTATGAAACTAGTTTAATTTACATTTTGTAAGAAACTGGCCCCAATGAGGTGAACTACTGAGGCAAGAGAGCAGTGGGGGAGTTACTGGGGCCTCTAAAGAGGGAAATTAAGGCCAGTAAACATGTCATACCATGACCTCCTGCAAGAGGGCATTCCAGGTGGGGCTACCCTGTTAGGCAACCTTGATTAGAGGTGTCATTGCCCATGCTGCCTACAATATGGAGTAAACGTGGATGCCATTCATGAGTGGCTAATCCTTGCGTGAGTGAAATGTATCTTTTGGACACAGATGCCCTTTGTTATCTCCAAGCTAAGTGCTTAGTACATTGTTATCTTTACAAGATGGGTGAGGTGATTAAAAAAAAAAATTACTGTGCTGAAGCTATCTAGTCTGTGAAGTAAGGATTGGCACTGTCATTGGGTTTAACTAACCAGGGTTACTTATAAACAATGTTCGGGTGATCTCCCAGCCTCCAACACCCACTCCCAGCCTCGACTCATAGCCAGAGTCAGATAGCAAAGAGCATATGCAAAGAAATGGTGGCTAACCTGGAGGCCAAAGCAAAAAAGCCCTGCACAGTATGAACGAGGGCTGTGTCTTCAGGACAGAACAGAGCCAAAGGGTCAACAGCCAGAGCCCCAATCTCCAGGGAGCAATTGGCCTCTGACCGTGCTGACTCAGGACAAGTCTTCAATTAACAAGTGGCAAAAATCCCACCTCCTTCCTGTAGCAAATGTGTTCACAACACTCAATTCCTAGTAAGCGTGTCCCAAGCCAGTGCTGGACTAGCCTCCCCCACAGATAGCAGGAGCTGTGAACAGACACCGCAGGGAATTACAGGTTGTATGCGAGAGACCAAGAATGAGGTCACTCCTTCCTTTGCCGCCCACCACCACCAGCTTACTCCTCAGGGGAAGAGAAAACCCTGCCCCATGGCAACAGCACCCACAAAACACACACTACCCTGCCCCTCAGCTACATACAATCCATCCCTCAGCTACACACCACACACAACCCCATCCCTTAGCTACGCACAATCTCCAAAACACACACAACCCAATTCCACAGCTATACACTACCTACAAACACACACAGACACCAAAATACACACACACCCTACCTCCTCAGCTAAACACCACCACAAACACACCAATCTGGGACCCTTCACCCACACACCACCTCCAAAACATACATGCACATCCCTTCCTCTCTGTTACATACTGCCCCAAATTCACACGCATTCCCTTCCCTGCCTCGGGTATAAACCATCACCTAAAACACACAACTTCCACCCTCATCTAAGCACCCAAAACCACATGAACAACCCTCCCCCTTCAGCTACACACAACCCTCCAGAACACACACAAGTACCTCCCCTGTAGTCTATACACTATCTCCAAAATATACACACAACTCATCCCATCACCTACACCTTCCAGAAGAAACATAAACCTGTTCCCTTAGCTACAAATAATCCACCAGAACACATACTCAGAAGCAACCCTCTCCCTTCAGTTACTGAGCACCCTCAAACACACAACCCTCCCCCTTCAGCCACATAAATTTAGCTCATGAAAGACAAGGTTAAGAGATGACTTGATCATATAAGTATCTACATGGATGACTGAAATTTGAAAATAGACGGCTCTTCACTCCAGCAGACAACACTGCAACAAGATCCAATGGCTGGAAGTTGAAGCTAGACAAATTCAGACTAGCAGTAAAGTGCAAATTTTTAAGGGAGGGCAATTAGCTATTGGAACAACTTAGTGGTTGTGGTGGACTCTCCAACACTGGAAATTTTTAAATCAAGATTCTATGTTTCTCTAATAGATAGGATCTAGTTTAGGCACATCCATTGGATGTAAAGTAGAAATGAATACAGCAAAGTTCTTTGGGACCATTGGGATCATCTTGTCTGACCTCCTGACTAACACAGGCCATAGAACTTCCCCAAAATAATTCCTAGAGCAGAGCTTCTAGAAAAACATCCAGTCTTGATTTAAAAACTCTCAGTGATGAAGAATCCACCATGCCCCTCAGTAAATCATTCCAGCGGTTCATTATTCTCACCTTATTTCCAGTCTGAATCTGTCTAGCTTCAACTTCCAGCCAGTGGATCTCTGCTAGATTGAAGAGCCCATTATTAAATATTTATTCCCCCTGCAGGTACTTACAGATTGTAATGAAGACACCCCTTAGCCTTCTCTTTAGTTGGCTAAATAGCTTGAGCTCTTTAAGTCTATCGTTAAAGGCAGGCTTTCTAAATCTTTAATCAGTCTCATGGCTGTTCTCTGAACTATCTCAAATTTATCAACATCCTTTTGAATTGTGGGCACCTGCAATGGACACAGGATTCCAGCAGCAGTTGCACCATTGTCAAATATAGAGGTAAAATAACTTCTCTGCTCCTACTGGAGATTTCCCCGTTCATGCATCCCAGGGTCATATTAGCTGCTTTGGCCACAGCTTCACACTGGGAGCTCATATTCAGCTGATTATCATGGCCCCCAAATCATTCAAAGAGTCACTGCTTCCTAGGATAGAGTCCCCATCCTGTAAGCATGACCTACATATTCTTTGTTCCTAGAGGTATAGCTTTACATTTAGCCATCTTAAAATGTGTATTGTTTACTTGCATCCAGCTTACCAACCAATCCAGATGGCGAGGAAAGGCTGGAGTTAGAGATGCTGTGCAGTAACAACCAGGAAGATTTAGACACAGCCTGCATGGGAGGACCTAGAGAACCCTGAGTAGAAGAGGACACCCAGGTTAGGGGCCTGATTGACGGAGAGGATATTGTGGTTGTCGTGTACATTGTGACTGAGAAAGGAGAGAGAGAGGACGGCATGAAAGGAAAGATTAAGAGCTCTGTTTAGGCCATGTTGAGCTTAAGTTGAAGCCTGGATGTCCTTGAGAAGATGTCAGAGAGACAGGGCAAGATTTTAGTTTGGCCAGAAAGAGACAAATCCAGAGTATAGAGGATAAATCTATGAATCAACTGCATATTGGTGATAGCTGAATTTGTTTGCAAGTGAGATGTTGTTTTTAGTGTTCATGGGCAATGGAAGTGAAAGCCTTGCCAAGTGTTGAAGTGTTTTCCACATTGCTGTAGGTGATGTGCTGTGGCATTAAATCCAAGAGACTTCTCCTTTATCTTCTGCTGTGAAGGTTTCAGCGGATCGTGTCGTGGTGCAACCTTCACTGTCACTAAATGTTATCATGCTGCCATTTAATGTGTTCAGATGTTTTTCTGAGATGTATCCCATGAACATTGTTTAAAGCAACAATTAGTTAGTATTGTTTTACTGGCTGCTGCTTCAGCAGTTTATATTCTCCAGGCTAAAGGGTCATTAACAGAGCTTTCAGTACCACAGCTTTAGTATGGTCTTTGCAAGATAAACTGGAAATGTTCTGACATTAATAATTAAACAAGAGATGCAATTAAGATCTCAAAGGTGCGTCAGTAAACACAGAAACATTGAAAAGTTTCACAGGTGTCAGATTGCACTATGTGGAACTGAAGGATTTCACAACACACAAAGAATGAAACTTTCATTTTGAAGCTGTGAATTATTTTCAAATCTTTCTCGTACTTTTTAATTTTAGACTTTTGCACAAAAAAAAGGAGATTTCTGTGACAGAGTGTGCAAAACCAATAAGGACAGTTTACTAAGGGACATCAACAACCAGAGACTAAGCTGCACCCACAAAATTTGTGCATAAATCCATTACACCCAGAAGTCTCACATTTACCTGTAGAAACAGGAAATTGCATGGGTAACTACTTAGTCACTTGTGCAAGTGCAGATTTCTGCATGCAAATCCAGGATAGTGTGCCCTTTGCAGATACTGCATTGGTGCTGGAACTAGGGATGCCAATGGTGCTGCCACACCTCTTTGCTTGAAGTGGTTTCCATCATATGCAGAGTTTACAGTTTAGTTCAGTGATTCTCAGCACCACCACTATTCAAATTGTCCCAGGACCCCGGTGCTGGCCAATGAAAATGTGACCCTGTTTGCTCCAAAGGGATTATAGTCCCCACAGCTGAGGCAAGCAAACTTAGTAGATATTTGAAAACTTTGCCCCCATGTAAATAAGGCTTCTGAAATAGTAGATTTTAATAACAAATGTGTCTTTCATCTTGAAACAACCATATTCCATTTGCCTGGTGCTTTGGTATTTCAGACACTAGCTGTATTTCAAATCAGGTCATAAAAGTAACAACAGTATTTCTTGATCTCCTACAGCTCTCGCTGATCTTCTCAAAGCGCCAGATTCTGATCCCTTTACTGAGACTGAAGGACAGTGGAGTCAGTTGTGCTACTCATGGAATGTTTAGACTTCTTTTCCCCTTTCCTGCTGCTTCCAGCTCCTCTGGCCTCTCCCTTCCCACGGTCTCACCTTCTGAACAGCACTGCATCTGACGCACCTCTACCTTCTCCCTCCACGTTGCTGTCATCTACTGTCCATCCAACTCCTTCCCATCAGCCTTTCTCTCCTGTCCCAGCTCCTGGCTTCCTCTCCTTGCAATCTCTATCACTCATCCTCTGTCTCTTCAGCTTCCATGTTGATGGCTCACCTGACCTCTTTGTTGCATGTTTCCTCACTCTGATCTCTTCTCTTGACCAGAAGCCCTGCTTCAGTTGTCCCACTCACTCAAATGGCCATTCAACTATTTGATCTTCAGCAAGCACTGCTCTCTCTCTCTCTCTCTGATTATTCTATTGACAAGTTCCCTCTTTCCAACCATCACCTGGTCTCTTTCAGCATCACCCAGGAGCCTCTATCCCCCATGCCCTGAGACATTACCCAAGGTACAATCTGGACTGATGAACAGCTATGTCCCCTCAACCCTTCAAACTGGGGTGCTTTTCTCACTGTTTTGCTATGAGAGGTACCACTTCTGCTCTGCTCCCACACAGCCTCCAGCACGTAAATTACTTTCCGTTACATTGCATGAATGCTATTGCCAACCACTCATGAATTACATGGCAGAACAACACCAGCAAACTCTCCAGTTCCAGACTTTCCCCCAGAAATGTGCATCTTGTACTGCCCAGCCCTCTCCTGGACAATACAATTCATATTAAATCTGTCATTTATTAATAGAAAATGATAGGCACAAGCCTTATTATCCCAAATGGAGTTTCCCAAACACTTCAATCCAAACACACTAGTTTAGATAAAACAATAAAACAAATTTCTTAATTAGAAAATGATATATTTTAAGTGATTACAAGTAATGAGGCATAAACATCAGAATTGGTTACTAAGAAATAAAAAGTAAGACTCAACTAATACCTAACTTAATAAGCTACATGAATTCAAAGCAAAGGTCCCTCTCATCATATGTCCCAACAGTCTTACTAGGTGATCCCCTTTCAGACAAGATCTCTCCCTCAGTCCACTGCTGCTTTCTTTGTTCTTCAGGTGTTGTTGATGCAGTGGGTAGAGGGATAAGGAGGGAGATATTTTGGGAAGTCTGCCCGCTCCCTTTATTGTCCTTTCTCTTGCAGAAGAATCATCTCCTGCTGAGGTTCAGGAGACAGAAAATCTGAGTGGAAGAGAACCTCAAGCTGTTCCTTTGTTCAAGGTGTAGATTTTCTGCACACACCCTTTTTCCCACCCAAGAGTGGCCAGTTCACTAGGTGATTGTCCATTTGTAGACACCTGGCCTTTGGTCTTTGGGGAACTGGTTTGAGGCTGCTTCTCCAGGCTTGGAACATGTCTTAATACTATACAGAGGCATCGTTTATCTTTTCATGCAATGTTGCTTCACATATTTCACCAGGACAGTAACGATCAGCAAATCATGAGCTTTCAAATGATACCACCCAATACATACTTTGTCCTATAAAAAGGGATGCACGTCGGGGTACAGACCGTCACTCTGCCTTTCTGGGTCTTCCAGTCCATCAGCCCCGATGCCTTCATCTGCTCTCAGCCTTCTTGTCCATTTCTTTAATGGCTATTGTTCTTGTTTCTCCCCATGCTTCACTTTCCTCCACCCTTGACTCTTTTGCCCTTCTTGCTCATCACAGAGTCCATCCCGCCAACCCAGAGCCCTGACTCATTCCCTCCACTCCTGCCCTCACATTGCGAAGCATTGCTGGTGGAAATCCTGTGACCAGGCTGACTTCCTCCACTGCACAGTCATTCTCCTCTCCTTCGGTTCCGCCATCTTCCTAGCTAAATAACTCTGTCAACTTAACTGAATCCCATTGCTGCCTTAATTCAGTCCCAGCTACCTTTGACTCACTTCTCAAACTCTTCCCTTCTCCTGTCTCCACTTCTGTCTCTACACAGGTTCTTGCCAATTTATTCCAAGAGAAAGTTGACAAAATACCATGTAACGTTCCCTCTCCCTTTAACTTGCTTTCCCTTTCTCCCCTGTCACAGAAGTTTATCTGCTCTTCTCTAAACCCTCCACTTTCCCCAGTGGCCTTATCCCATCTCCTGATCTCCCTCAAATCCCCTCTCATCCCCTCCCTTTCTCTTCTCCTCACTCTCCTCCAGCTCCTTTCCCTCATAATGCAAACACATTTTATTCTTTCCTACCTTAAAAAAATCCACCCATGACCCCATTTGCCTCTCCAGCTACCGGCCCATCTCCCTTTCATATATAAGCTTACTGAATGTGCTGTCTACAATTGTTGTCTGATGTCTCCTCCAGTTCCAGCCTAGAATTTTCCAATCCAGCTTCTGCTCCTTGCACTCCACTGAAACCGCTGCTACCAAAGCCTGGATAATCTCTTCCTACTGACAGCTCAGAACTAGTACTCCATCCTCATCTTCTTAGATTCCTCAATCACCAACAAGGCCATCAACCATGCTCTTTCTTTCTTGAAATCTTGTTGTCCCTTTGCTTCTGTGATTCTGTCCTCTCCTGGTTTTCCTCCTGCCTCACAAGTTGCTCCTTCAGATGCGTCTGGAGGATGCTCCTCATCCCCCTACTGCAACTTTCTGTGGGGGTTCCACACAGGTCTGTCCTTAGTCCCTTTCTCTTCACCCTTTACACTGGATCTCCGCCTAATCTTATCTACCAACACAAATCAATTGCCATCTGTAATGACTCTCAGATCTCTATTGCTACTCCAGACCAGTCTCCTTTTGTCCAAACTAATATCTTGGCCTGCCTCTCTGACTTCTACAACTGTCACCTCAAGATCAGCGTGGCTCAGACAGAACTCTTAATCACCCCCAGTCCCTTCCTGCTACATCCTTTCTTGATCACTGAGGACAATATCACCATCCTACCTGTCACTAAGGTCCAAAACCTGGGCATCACATTAGACTCCAACTTTGTCTAGATCCTCACATCCAGGCTAAGTCTAAATCCTGCTGATTGTTTCTGCAAAATATCTCCTAGATACGGCCTTCGTATCCATGCACATACCTAAAACTCTCATGCAGTCTCTCATCATCTCCTGTCTTGATTACCACAACATCTTTCTCTCTTGCCTTGATAAATGCACTTTTGCATTGCTCATCTCCATTCTGAACGCTGCTGAAAAGATCGCTTTCCTAGCTCATCATTCTGACCACTTCATCCCTCTTTTGCATCCCTCCAGTGGTTTTTCCTTTTCTATTACAACAAACATTAGTTCCTTGTCTTTATTTTCTAATCTTTTCATGACCTATGCCTACCCCACCTATCATTTCTCCTTCTGCCTCCCATTAGCCCATGATGGGCTTCCATCACCCACTTGTTAAATTTCCAAGCACCCCCCTGCATTCTCCCATGCTGCCCCTTATACTGGTGAGAATTTCCCCTTATCAACAATAGGCCACTGGTGTGCTGAGATCACTGCCTGGCACCCTGACCAATAACGTCTCGTTGTTTCCTCGTACTCCCTCATCCATCTGTCTGCTGTCTTAGATTATAAGTTTTTGGGGATAGGGACTTTTTGTTCTGTTTGTACAGTGCCTGGAATAGTGGCGTCCTGGAAGACCATTTCAGAGCTAAAAATGCAGCCCAGCAGAAAGGTGCCCAAGCCATGAAATGTGGCTCTATAGTTCAATCTAAATATCTCAGAGTTGGAGGGGAAGAGCTGTATCTGCAACTTTGCTTTACTCAGGGTCAATATTTTCACAGCTGGCTGCCTATAGTTAGGGTCCTAAGGCTGTGATTTTCAAGGGGGCCAAATGGCACGAGGAGCCCAAATCTCACAGAAAGTCAGTGGGAGCTGGGCACCCAACTTTCCTGGGCACTCTTTAAAATCCCAGCCTAAGATCATTTTTAAACAGCTGGTTAACCGGACTTAATTCCACCGGTTTCATTTGGTGCTGCAGAGTGCTCAGCACTTTGAAAATTCCATCCTTAAATAAATGGCTTGATTTTTAAATGGAACCTAACAGAGTTAGGTGCCCCCCCCCCCAAATCCCAATTTAGATACCTAAATATGGATTTAGGAGCCTAATTTTAGGTAGCCAAGTTTGAAAATCTTGATCCAGCGGTTCCAATTCATTGTCCTGTGCTTTAACTACGAGCCCGTGCATCTTGTGCTTAATGAGTCAAACTTACACTGGAGGCTACCAAGAATAATTAATAAATGTGAGTGCTGTTTATACTGGCAGAACTGATTCAACATTTGTCATTAATGAAGCCTAGGACTGGCCCAAACTGAATATAAAAAGAAATCTGACGCAGCCGAACCTAAATAAAATGTTGCATTTTGTGCTGATAATGCTGGCAGAGCAGATCAGCTTAACTATGCTGACAGTAACAACACACATTGCAGCATATGGGACCTGCAATCTGTCAATGTTAAATTAGAAGCACCGGCCTGTATCTTTTCTTAGGTTTTAATTTTAAATTAGAGCAAATACTGCGTAGGATGATATAGTCAATCTATTCAGAAAGCCATAATTATATCCCGGTAGCAATGTCAACAGAATAGCGTTTAGCATGAACATGATCACAGTTTGAGAGAAACAGCATCTTTGCACTTCAGTTTTCAACCAAAGAGGAATCTATCCATTTGCTGCCCATAAAGCAAAATAATGCACAACCTAAAATAACTGCTTACCTGAGCAGAAAGCCTGGTGCCACAGTGAAACTAAAACTTAAGGTTACAAGAAAGCTGCTCAGAGTCCCTTCAGGCAGCAGAAAGGGAGACTGGAAATCCTTTGCATTGTATTCCAATTTAGAAGAAGCTTGAGCCGAGCTACAGTGTGTGTAATGCAGCTTGTCCTAGGCTTGCAGCAGGGAATACGGCCAGTTCTCTTGGGCTGCATGCAGTCTTAATAAAGTAGCTCAGAATGCCAGGGCGGCAGGAATTCTCCCGTATCCCACCCACTTTCATTTAGCTACTGCTAGTGCTGTCCCTACCTTTAGAGTCACTCTGGCTTGCTAAAGAACTTCATGCACCTTTCCAAGGGCTTCACTGCCTAAACCCTCTGGGGGCTGACAGGAGGCCTTTGGCTGTGATGTCAGAGTGAAGAAGGCCAGTGAACTTCTCTTGCTTAACCTCTTCGCTGCTGTTGGACACTTGTATCTTCTCATGCTGCGAGAATTGTATGACATCAGTACCTGACCCAGTGCTGGGGGCAGACTTAGGGTTACTATAGCGCTGGGAGCTGTCGGGGGTGTGGGATACCATTCATGTGGGGTGCAGGGGTTTTGAGTGCAGTCAGGATGGGGTGCTAGGGAATGGCATGCATGAGGGTGGGCTGCCAGGTACCTCATGTGCACCCCACCCCCGCCCATCCCTCCCTCCCGCACTCATGTTTTTTACTGCTCCCCCCAATATATTGTATTTTTCATCCGTCCCCACAGATCTAGTGATTCGTTTTTAATGCCTCAAATATATGTCCCCCCCCCCCCACTCCCACTTTAGATACAGGATTTTGTTACTTCCCTGATGTATGACATTCTCCACTTGCCCTTAATACATGAGATTATTTTAATCATACGGATGGTCTTGTTTTGTTTTTGGGAGGAGGTTGTACTATCTCCTACTCTATGGAGTTTTTATACTACCCCTGAAATGTTTTTTTTTAATTCCTCTTGATTTATGGATTGATTTTACTCCTTCCGAACATAGTTTTTTCTTTCATTCTTGCCTGATATGTGACTTTTATTTCTTCTCAGTGATATACAGGTTTATTTATGCCTCCCCCGATATATGGGATATTTTACTGAGATGCTAAATTTTTTTTACCACATCTGCAAGTGGCTAGTGGGTCCAGCAACCATATGCACATAAAGCGGGAAGCTTTTTACTAGACCAGCCAAGTCACTGCACAGGCTGCCTCTACTGCCACATGGGAAAAACCATAACTCTACATGTGGAGCTTAAATGTAAAGGGAAAAACATTTTTACCAATTCTGCAAGAGGTGGGGAGAAGGGAATTTGAATTTGCGGTTACATACAACTTTGCAAACAGGAAATGTTCCCACTACTCAATGGTATCCCTTGCTCAGGGATAGTGCACACACACCATGCACGTCAGGGAATCCCCCACTCACACACCACCCACAGTAAGGGATTCCGCCATTTACACATCCCAATAGAGCAACCACCCTCTCCACTCCCACAGCAAATTAAATCTTTGATCTCTTGCATACAGGACAAGAACCATACTGCTTCGCCACCAGCCACTCAAGCCGTGATTGGGTATGTGGAAGTGTGATGTTAGTTTTGAGAGTCGCTAGCAGGCACAGCACAAGGAGATGTGTCTATGTAAACAGGAAATAAAAACATTCATTCAAACTATGGTGTCCTGGCCTCGTGGGTCTCTGTAATCACTATCTGGTGGTAGTAGTGGGGTCAGATAAAGACCCAATAAATCACAGAACATCTCTGTGAAACAGGAAACAGAAAAACAACCCCTTCATGCCAGCCACAACAGCCCAAAAGCTATACAGAGCACACAGCACCAAAGAGTCCTGTGGCACCTTATAGACTAACAGACTTAGACTTGCAGCCGTTGGTCTCTAAGGTGCCCCAGGTAAAACCCCTCCAACGCATCATCAGGGATCTACGACCCATCCTGGACAATGATCGCACACTTTCACAGGCCTTGGGTGGCAGGCCAGTCCTGGCCCACAGACAACCTGAAACATATCCTCACCAGTAACTGCACACCGCACCATAGTAACTCCAGCTCAGGAACCAATCCATGCAACAAACCTCGATGCCAACTCTGCCCACATATCTACACTGGCGACACCATCACAGGACCTAACCAGATCAGCCACACCATCACCGGTTCATTCACCTGCATGTCCACCAATGTAATGTACGCCATCATATGCCAGCAATACCTCTCTGCTATGTACATCGGCCAAACTGGACAGTCTCTACGGAAAAGGATAAATGGACACAAATCAGATATTAGGAATGGCAATATACAAAAACCTGTAGGAGAGCACTTCAACCTCCCTGGCCACACTATAGCAGACCTTAAGGTGGCCATCCTGCAGCAAAAAAACTTCAGGACCAGACTTCAAAGAGAAACTGCTGAGCTTCAGTTCATCTGCAAATTTGACACCATCAGCTCAGGATTTAACAAAGACTGTGAATGGCTTGCCAATTACAAAACCAGTTTCTCCTCCCTTGGTTTTCACACCTCAACTGCTAGAACAGGGCCTCATCCTCCCTGATTGAACTAACCTCATTATCTCTAGCTTGCTTGCATGTATATACCTGCCCCTGGAAATTTCCACTATATGCATCTGACGAAGTGGGTATTCACCCATGAAAGCTCATGCTCCAAAACATCTGTCAGTCTATAAGGTGTCACAGGATTCTCTGCTGCCTTTCCAGGACTCTTTGTCGCTTTTTACAGATCCAGACTAACACGGCCCCCCCTCTGATACTTGACAGAGCATACAGTAAAACACAGAAGAACCTAAAAACAGAGGCCCCAGAAAGAACCATTAAGGGGAGTCCAGGCTGCAACAAGCTGTCAGGATAGGAAAGTAAGGGACACTGAAGATAAGGCTAGGTAGACGCGATAAATCGATCCCCAATAGATCATCACTACCTGCCGATCCGGGTACCCTAGGACTCCAGCAACCTCAGTTTGCCGCTTTAGAGGGCCACACCACCTTGCCACACACAAAAAGGCAGCAGTAGGAATCTAGAGTCTTAAAAAATTAGATGTGGTTACTCCTGACTCAGCCTTTTCCTGGATATAACAGGAAGAACTAAATTAATCATGGAGTGTCTCTCTCTCTATACACATAAGAAGTTACTGAATGTGTTTGTAAGAGCCTAGCTAGGATGGGAATCTGAGAGCATTTGTAAACAAAGCAGGAAGCTTTGCCTCTAGACCAGTCAAGCCACTGTGCAATAAAATTCATCATGGGGCTGTGTAAAATTTGAAAGGAAAGAAGCTAGGGAGAGAGCATCAATTTGGGGTTTTTTTAATCACTTCTGAGAGACTGGATCTGAGACTGGTCCCTTGTACATGAATCTGTGGCCTTTCCAGTGATCCATCAAACAATTGCCCCCTGTCCTCCGGTATTCTCACATGGAAAGAACCGTGCAACACAAACACAGGTAGTTTTGAGACATGACACAAAACCTTACAGACCCTGCTACTACCCCTAGGGGTTAGACACATGCAAGAGGTGCACAGACCCTGCCATCCTGTGGTGAGTTAGAGATATGACATCAGTGTCGCTGTGGAAGCAATGCTGCAGGTGGGATGGGCTGTGGGCTGTCAGTTTCTCTGGGAATAAGGCCGGGGGCGGGGGGGAGGGAATTTGTTTTTTCCATAGACTTATTTATTAGAAGGCCAGAAGGGACCATTGATCACCTAATCTGAACTTCTACATAACAAGGGCCACAGAATTTCCCTGAATTAATTCCTGTTTGAGCAAGAGCATAACTTTTAGAAAAACATCCAATCTCAATTTTAAAATTAGCAATGATGGAGACTGGGATAGTCTGAAGTAGGGATCCCTCAGTCTCTCCTGTTGAAGCAGGCCTCTTGGCTAATTAATTAAAGTCATTAGGAGGGAAAGGAGGTGAGAGAGTGAGAAGGCACAGACACAAGAATGATTTTATAGCGGGGGGGCTAGCGCACTGCTGTGGGACACCCAGCATCCAGTACCCCTGCTCCATTGACCTTTTAAAAAATTAGTTATTGTCGCTTTCTGGGGCTTAATGCAGACCAATGAGGAGTTGTCACTGCCTGGCCTGTAATCTTAAGCACCTCAGAAGGCTCGGTTACTGTAGCGGCCTTTGCCCAGATGCTCCCAGCCAGCATACACGCCTGCTCTGTCTGTGAGCTAAGCAGCTCTTATTCAACAATTCTCATTCCAGCACATGCCTGCTTGTTACACACTGACCACACCCTGGTTACACCTGGCAATATGATGCCAACACACTCTGAGTCCCAGATTTTCCCCAAACCATGTACTCTGCAATGTCCAATCCTCTCCTGGACCAGAGAGAGAGAGATTAAGTTTGTTTGTTCCTTTAAAGATACAGTATCCAGCAACTTCCCACATTAACTGGAGCGAACATTCACTTTAAATCAAACACAGCACTGGGGTGGTTTAGATTGAAAAGTAAAAGAAGTTTAGTAACAAAAAGGATAGGATTTTACATGAGTTCAAATATAAAAAATAGAGTTAGAAATGGGCACAAGCAAATATAATGTTTTCTAGAGGCTAAGAGTTAACAAAACTACAGTCTTGTGTTTCTCTGCCCCATTCTTTACAGTCCAGTGAGCCTTTAAAATGGATCCTTCTGAAGGTCACCCCCCCTACACACATACAAAGCAAAGTTCATTCAAGCTGTGAGGAAGGCGACATGAGGTCTCATGGTGAAGGAAGTTCCATGCTGGTTTCTTCTCCTGCTGAGGTTTGCTAAAATGCAAACTGATTTGCTTCCTACAATCTCCCTGCTGTCTTGATGGTCCTGTTTATCTCGTATGTAATTTGCATTCCCAGTGTCTCTTAATGTACCTTGGAAATACATTCCAGGTGACCGAACCACATTCTTCTATCTAAGGTTGGGTAACTTCAGCCCTGCCTGGCAGACACACTTTGATAATATAATTCCCAATACATCTGTAATTTAAATTTTGTTCTCCATGCAATGATCAGTATGATATTGGCTTTCTATTGCTATCTAATAGAAAGGAGCATCAACTCTGGCAAGTCACATGCACAAGTATAATTAGGGAGGCCAAAAACGAATTTGAAGAGCAACTAGCAAAAGACACACAAACAAAACAGCAAAAAACCCCCACAAAAGTTAAGTATATGAGAAGCAGGAAGCCTGCAAACAATCGGGGGAGGTGGGGGGCACTGAATGATCGAGGTGCTAAAACAGCAGTGAAGGAAGACACAGCTGTTGTGCCAAAGCTAACTAAATTCTTTGCATTGGTCTTCACTGCAGACCCCTTTCCGGTCACCAATGGCACCAGACAAGGCTGTGTGCTGGCTCCCACACTCTTTTCCATCCTTTCCTCAGCTACGCTTATGGATGAATTTCATGATACTGACAGAGGAGCATTTATCCAGTTCTGCACCAATGGAAATTTGTTCAATCTGCCATGCTTCCATACTTGCATACAAGTGGCAAATTTACTCATTAAGGAGCTTGTATTTGCTAATAACTGTACATCAGTTGCTCACACGAGTGATGACATTCAGTTTCTAATTGATCACTTCACTCATGCATCGGGGGGTAGCTGTGTTAGTCTGTATCCACTAAAACAGTGAGGAGTCGGGTGGCACCTTAAAGACTAACAGATTTATTTAGGCATAAGCTTTTGTGGGTAAAAAAGCCCACTTCTTCAGATCCATGGAGTGAAAATTACAGCTACAGACATGAATATACTGGCACATGAAGAGAAGGGAGTTACCTTACAAGTGGAGAACCAGTGTTGACAAGTCCAATTCAGACAAGGTGGATATGGTCCACTACCAATAATTGATGAGGAAGTGTCAATACCAGGAGAGGCAAAGCTGCTTTTGTAGTGAGCCAGCGACTCTCAGGGCTTGACTACACTCAACACTTTACAGCGCTGCAACTTTCGCGCTCAGGGGTCTGAAAAAACACGCCCCCTGAGCGCTGCAATATACAGCGCTGTAAACCGTCAGTATAATCAGAGCGGCAGCACTGGGAGCACGGCTCCCAGCGCTGCATGCTACACCCGTAAAGGATGTGGTTTACGTGCAGCGCTGGGAGAGCTCTCTCCCAGCGCTGCTGCTCCGACCACACTCACACTTCAAAGCACTGCCGCGGCAGCGCTTTGAAATTCCAAGTGTAGCCATACCCTCAGTCCCTATTCAAGCCCAAATTAATTGTAGCTCCGCAGTTTGTCTTTGAAGTCTGTTTTTGAAGGTTTTTTTGCTGAAGTATAGCTACTTTTCAATCTGGTATAGAATGTCCAGGGAGATTCGAGTGTTCTCCTACTGGCTTTTGTATGCTACCATTCCTGATGTCTGATTTGTATCCATTTATTCTTTTACAGAGGGACTGTCCGGTTTGGCCAATGTACATGGCAGAGGGGCATTGCTGGCACGTGATGGTATATATCACATGAGTAGATGTGCAGGTGAATGAGCCTGATGGTGTGGCTGATGTGGTTGGGTCCTATGATGGTGTCGCTAGAGTAGATATGGAGACAGAGTAGGCAACGGGGTTTGTTACAGGGATTGGTTCCTGAGTTAGTGTTTCTGTGGTGTGGTGAGTAGTCGCTGGTGAGTATTTGCTTCAGGTTGGGGGGCTATCTGTAAGGGAGGACTGGCCTGCCTCCCAAGGTCTGTGAGAGTAAGGGATCATTTTCCAGGATAGGTTGTAGATTGTTGATGATGCACTGGAGGGGTTTTAGCTGGGGGCTGTATGTGGTGGCCAGTGGTGTTCTGTTATTTTCCTTGTTGGGCCTGTCCTGTAGTAGGTAACTTCTGGGTATCCTTCTGGCTCTGTCAGTCTGTAACCCTGGCGCCGGTCCTGGGTATTGTAATTTTAAGAATGCTTGATAAAGATCTTGTGTTTGTCTCTGTCTGAGGGATTGGAGCAAATTTGGTTGTATCTTAGGGCTTGGCTGTAGACAATGGATCATGTGATGTGTCCTGGATGGAAGCTGGAGGCATGTAGTAAGTATAGAGGTGTAGCAAGGTCGAGAGGTGAGGCGCCTCCTGCTGGTCATCCTGGGAATTAGCTCTTGTCCAGCCTGGAGCGCCCTCTGCTTCAGTGTCTCGCCTGCCCTAGAGCCCCTGTGTCCCTCCTGGATCCCAGTGCTTCTTTACCTTGGGGTTCTTTCCCTGCAGTACCCCCACTCTGGGTCTCCCCTCCGAGGAGAACTCCAACCCTCTACACCCACCTTGCCTCAGTGGCTACTGCCCATCGTCATCTAGCCCCCACTCACTGGGGCAAACTGCAGACTGTAAAGGCCACTCATCACTGGCAAGGGGTTAGGACCTGCTGCCTTTGCCTTTCCCTGTGCTGCCCCAGTACCTTTTGTAGGCCTCATCAATGCCTGCGGCTGAGGGTTTACCAGGCTGGAGCTCCCCAGCTCCCTTTGCCCGTCCCCAGCACTGCTCCACCTCAGGTACCTTGCTCCCAGGCAGCCAGGTCCTTCTCCCTCCAGGGCTAGAGTGAGACTCTCTCTGCTCCTGGCCCCCAGCCCTCTTATCAGGGCCAGCTGAACCCTCCTGCTTTGAGTTATAATTTTTTGGTAGCATCCCCCCAAACACAACCCAGACAGGCTGGGTGGCCGGCTTAGGTGAGTCAGGGGGTGGCGGTGCCTTTCCCTCCCCTGACCCTGCCATGCAGAGCTGGCCTGGGCCCTGCTGGCCTCTGCCCCCCCAAAATAGAAGTCAAACTACTCCTATGCCCAAGAGTCCCCTCCCCTCCCAGCCTAGAGCCCTGTGTCTCCCTCCTCCCCACGCTGGACCATGGGGATTTTAATAGCATGTTGGGGGGTGCCTCGGAAAGAAAAAGGCTGACAGCCCCTGTGCTAGATAGCCTTGAGGCAAACTACAAGGAGCAAGGGTGCATATGCGGGCTGAATGGAGACTGCTACCTAAAATCTCCGAGTAGAGGTACGGGGGCGCAGATACCCATAGGGACACGCATCTCAACGAACCATCGTTTCTGCATAAAGTGAGTAAGCTCCTCCTTTTCTTGTAGCCATTTCTGACTTTTTTGCTACATTACTTGTATTCACTTAAAATCTTTCTATTTATAGTTCATAAACTTGTTTTATTGTTTTATCTAAATCACTGTGTTTGGAGAATTCCATATGGGGTAACAAGATTTGTGCTTATAATTTCTGTTAATAAAATGACACACTTTACAGGAGTTTGTATTGTCCGGGAGCGAGCTGGGCAGTGTAAGACATACATTTCTGGGGGAAGTCTGAGACTGGGAGCGTGCTGGAGTCATCCTACAGCGCAAATCAGGCTAGTGAAATCCTGAGTGTGAGGCTGCAGTTGTGACTTCCCTGCTTTCCCCTGGATGCTGGACCCAGCCTCTATCCCTGCCCCAACTCCACCCCTTCCATGAGGCCCCGCCACACCTCTTCCCACCCCTGCGCAACTCTGCCCACTTCCTGCCCTTATTCCAACTCCTTCTTCAAATCCCCACCTTGGTCCCGCCTCCTCCCCTGAGCATGCCACGTTCCCACTCCTCCTCCTCCCTCCCAGAGCTTGCTAACACCATCAAGCAGCTGTTTGGCGGCGGCTGGGTGGGAAACACTGGGAGGTAGGTGGAGGAATGGGGACGCAACGCTTGGGGGGGAGGAGGAAGAGGAGAGGCGAGGGGGGAGCTTGGCTGTCAGTGGGTGCAGAGCACTCACCAATTTTTCCCCGTGGGTGCTCCAGCTCCGAAGCACCCCCAGAGTCGGTGCCTATGATTGCACACACACACAGCTGAGAGTGACTTACATGCCAGAAGCTGCGTGTGAGCAAGCAGTGCAAAGGACACCCCAAGTTAGAGAGCAGAGGTGACACAGCTACTACCTAGTCTAGATCGTACGCTGGGTATGTCACATGGGACTGTTGCTGGTGTCTGTACTGGGACCGGTGCCGGAGTCAGTGAGAATTTTGCCATTACCCTCAGCAGGAGCAGGAGTGGGCCCTAAGTGACTTGTACAAGGTCGCACAGTCCATGTGTGGCAGAGCTGGGGAAGGAACCCAGGAGTCCCAGCTCCCAGTCCAGTGCCTTAACTACAAGATCATCCTTCTTCTCTTAAATTCGGGCCAAAAGCAATTAAAATATCCCACCTGGAAGTCTAACATGTTGGCTGACATTTATTTATGATAGAATCACTTTTACATGGCAAATTTGTGTATATAAAAACCATAGACATCCTGGAGAGGTTGGTTGGTTGGTTGAAGTGAAGACACCCTAGATAGCTGAGGTCCAAGGGGAAATGTCTGCAATATGGGGAAGAGAGAGCAAGGGGAAAGGACGGAACTAATTTATTTCTTGCTCTTCTTGCCTTTTCCCTTCTTCTTTCTCTTTGACTTTAACAATGACCTGACCAAGTAGCCCTTCCAGAAGGCCTGAATGTGGGTGGCAGCACGGACCATGATAGCCAGTTCCCTCTCAGCTCTTTCCTTCTTCTCTTGGGATCGCCTCCTCTCCTCCTTGATCTGAGAATACTCTTGTTCAAGCACAGCATACTTCTCCTTCAGCTCAGCTAGCTGGGCTTTCTCTTCAGTATAGACAGCATCGACTTCCTCGAACTCAGTCTGGTAGGACAGCAAACACCAGACTTATAAATGACATTCATAATATCACCCTATATTTAGCACAGGTGGTCTCTTTCCAGAAGGATCCCAAAGAGCTTTACAGGCTGTATATAAACAGGGATCGTTTCATCCATCACAAATGCGTCCAGGGCCACTTGCAGCCCTTATTCTTTTCATCTCTTGGGATGGAATTTTCAAAGAGGTCTAAAAGGAGGCGCCCAACGCCAGTGGGAGCTGGGTTCCCAATTCGTTTAGGTTTCTTTAAAAATTGCAGGCATGGTTCCAGTTGTTACCATCCATTGCCTTGCAAGGCCAGGCAACTCTCAACTTATTAAGCAACTTTTTATCTATGGTATAGACACAATCAGCTGGATGATGGTGGTTTCTTGTCATTATAACCCAGCTGTAGGGAGATAACATGCTTACATGATAGGATAAGGGGAACCAGCAACATTTGTGTGTCAGACCTACCAACCCTTATTTATCAAATTCTGCCTCTGCGCTCATGATGATGGCTTCATGGGCAGCCAGGAATCAGCAGGGCTTGGTGCCACAAGCCATCATGTACTGAGCTCAATTCTGCTTCCTATTACAAGGTTGACAAGGCAGAGGACCTACTATTAAGGCCAATTAACAACAATTTTCCAGGTCCCCCTCCTTGGGCCCTTGCTTTGCTGTTAACCAAGCACCCTGTCTTGATCTGGATAATGAAACAAACATCCACTAAGATGCCAGGAACATGTGAGGAATTAGTGGATTCTAGGAGGGATTAGGTGGTGTGGACATCATTTTAAGACTGTTAAGCTTAATGTGGAAGATAGACAATGATGCATTTGCTGTCACTCTCCAGACTCTGAACTATCTGTCTAACAAGTTAGCAGTGATGTGGAATAGCACTTGATTTGTACACTAGGTGGAGCCAGTAGGGCTGAGGAAACTAACACGACAATTCCATCCAATACACTGAGAAAACAATCATCCAGCGCTAGAATAGGATAGGATTCTGCAGCTGACATGACCCTTCTCAACAATGCCTATACAGCAGAGAGCAGCTGAACACAAAAGCAGGGCAGAAAAATGGTTACGTGCCTGATAATAACTGTGGTTCTTCTTTGAAATGGCTTGTCTGTGTACATCACATGCACCCCTTGTGTGGGATCCACATGGACAAGCCCTCTCGAAGAAGAACCAACTGTCTTGACCACTGAAGGTACCTGTTTTTCTCCCATGTCAGCATCATATTTCTGGATCCAGTTCTCGATTTCCATCTCCACTTTGTACTTCTTCTAAAATAAACAACACAGGAAAAAATGACATTTACAGGCAGCTGAATATAGAAATATAACATGCAGTACGCTGGGATGAAAGGAGCTGCAGATTTGAATCCCAGCAGCTAGTATGCTTGAGTGATGCCTGCTCCTTTTGGAAAGGTTCTTCAGTCCGAGATGTCTTTTTCTCTGACTCGGGGCCTCTAATGGAGAGCAGACATCATCCACCTACAGAATATGGAGCATGCTTGGTCTACAGCAAGCGGCTGGGATTCAGCTGCAGCACAGAGACACTAGACTGATTGTAATGACGGGCATGGTTAAAATACAGAAGTATTTTGGACCGTTGGAAAATGAGCTGAAAATAACTTGACCTCACTGTGTGATGGAATCCTAGAGAGTTTCCTTCAAGCTGATGGTATCCGTACTCTGTAGAACCACTCAGAGTTCAAGGCCAGAAGATCATCTAGTCTGACCTCCTGTATATTATAGGGCAGAGAATTTCACCAGTTAAGCTTACTCATTCACTGTTAAGAGACCCAGTTCCCTATTTGACCACACCTCTTCTGCATGGATGGTATCAGAGCCAGGTTTTTGGCAGGCCCTGATGACCAGCTCCTGCCTTTATGTGAGGTAGATTAGCCTAGCATAGAATCATAGAATATCAGAGTTGGAAGGGACCTCAGGAGGTATCTAGTCCAACCCCCTGCTCAAAGCAGGACCAATCCCCAACTAAATCATCCCAGCCAGGGCTTTGTCGAGCCTGACCTTAAAAACCTCTAAGGAAGGAGAGTCCACCCGCTCCCTCCAGTGCTTCACTCTGACTGTTCCCAGTTCTTCACACATGAATTCCTCAATCCAATTAAAACATTGGGTCATAGGAGAAGAGCAGGTAGGAAGGGAAAGGAGACTTCAGTGGTGAGAAAGTGTGTTTTCTTTCTTCCCCGACTCCCGCAGCATGTATAATTAATTGAGCTGAGCAGCTTTAAACAGAAAGCAGAGAAATGCCCTGAAGCCTGAATTTGAGCCGGATGACAAAGCAGGCCTACAATGAATGGGGTTTCTTGGATTTCATACTGCTTTGGAAACTTTCATTTGCCATGTTGGCGGAGCCCCTACACTATGAAGCTTTATTCTGCCTTGGACTGTACAGTGTTTTGAAAGAGCTAGAGAAGATATATAATGTAATATGTTCTGCCTGCAAATTGGTCTCTGCCCATTTGGACTGAGCACTGATTAGAAAAGAAAAGATAAAGTTTTTTAACACTATAGATTTTTCCTGCACTATTCAGCCACTCTCCAGCAGGAACAACATCACTAGGGTTGTATTGTGAGGCTTTGGAGATGTTGGTGATTGGGAGGGCACCTAGCTAAGTGGAAAGTGAGGATGCTGTCTGACTGATGTCATTTCCTCTGATGGTCTCAGGGCTGGTCTACACTACGGGGTAAAATTGATTTTAGATACGCAATTTCAGCTACGTGAATAACATAGCTGAAGTTGAATATCTAAAATCGATTTACTCACCCGTCCTCACTGCGCGGGATCGATGTCTGCGGCTCTCCATGTCTATTCCGGAACTCCTTTGGGGTTGGTGGAGTTCCGGAATCGATATAAGCGCGCTCAGGGATCGATATATCCCGTCTAGATTAGATGCGATATATCGATCCCCGAGCAATCGATTTTAACGCGCCGATACGGTGCGTAGTCTAGACGTGGCCTCAGATTTCTTCCCTTGTTTCTCAGAATAAGTTTGTCTCCCTTGCACTTTGCAGTAGTCATTTTGGGGCTATGAATTCTGACTGCTTCATTGGCCTACTAGAGCACTGTGTAACCTGTGCTATATATTGCAAGTGTTTTCAGAGGCAGGCTGGCGCCCAGTATGTACGTGTCCGGTGGGAGATATAGGTAACTACAAATAAGACCCTTTGCTGAAGGGTTGCTGTGATGCTGCTTTCCAGTGAAATCAGTGGCATGTTAGATCATAGCTGATATGCTCAGCTGCACAGCAGGCACATTCTGCCAGGAATGTCTGTTAGCAGTTAACAGGTTTCAGAGTGGTAGCCGTGTTAGTCTGTATCAGGAAAAACAGCGAGGAGTCCTTGTGGCACCTTAGATACTAACAAATTTATTTGGGCATAAGCTTTCATGGGCTAAAACCCACTTCATCAGATGCATGAAGTCTTGTCAACTGTCTGTAATGGGCCACACTCTTACTACTTCAAAAGTTATTTTTCCTCCCTTGGTATCCTGCTGTTAATTGATTTATCTCGCTAGACTGACCTCACACTTGGTAAAGCAACCCCCATCCTTTCATGTATTTATACCTGCTCCTGTATTTTTCACTTCATTCATCCGATGAAGTGGACTCTAGTCTATGAAAGCTTATGCCTAAATAAATTTGTCAGTCCCTAAGGTGCCACAAGGACCCCTCGCTGTTTTTGTTAGCAGTTAAGTGGTTAAGCTTAGCAGACAAAATGAAAAACTCACAGCACTTTAACAGGTCTGCTTGCTTCTCTAGAAATCCCCTCCCTCGATACCTTTCTGAGAGCCAGCTCTGAGTCTCGATTGTCTATGATGAGAACGTTGAGCTGTGCTCTTAGCTGATGTATATCCTGCTGTATCTTGGCACACTTTGCCTGGGAAACTCGCAGCTCCCCTTTCTGGAGTTTCTCTGCTTCCTGCTTTGTGCGTTGGATGTGGCTTTCAGAGGACTTCTCCAGATGAAGTAAGTGGCTTTTGAGATCCCTGATTGCAGCATTCATTTTCATAATCTAAACCCAGGAAAAAGAGGCACCATAAGGAACTGCTGGGTACATCAAGGGGTTTTCAGATCAAACCTCCGATAGAATTAAGACTTAGTTACAAAGACACCAGTGTCCTAAGATAAGTAACTACATTCCAATGACAGTGAGGACACTGCATTTGCACAGAACTCTGACATAATTATTGGTGCAACCCCCAGTGACTTCAAAGGGAGCAGAGTTAGGCCGACACTGAGGCTTGATCTACACTAGCGCTTACTACAGTATAACTTACATTGCTCGGGGCATGAACAATCCACACCCCGGAGCGATGTAAATTACCCCATTCTAAACCCTGGTGTGGACAAGCATAGCTACTGCCTCTCACAGAGGTGGATTTATTATGCCAATGGGCGAGCTCTCTCTGGGTGGCAATGAGCGTCTTCACCAGACGCTCTGCAGCTGTGCTGCTGTAGTGCTTCTAGTTTAGACAAGCCCAGAGTGAAATTCCCCTCCTCACTGACTCTTGTTGGAAGTTTAGCAGACAGGTCAAGGAGTGAATGGGCAGCACTGAAGAACACCAGCTGTGCAGCACAGGGAAGCTGGCACAGCTGCTATCCACACTGGACTTGATCCAAAGTCCATTGAAGTCAATGCAAAAGACTCCTACTGAATTCAGTGAGCTTGGGATCAGGCTTATTGTGCCTGTTCTGTGGCTAGACTGGGTGACCAGTCCTATTGGCCGTCTAGAACAGACAAAAATACAGTCCCAACAAGTGAAATGGATTTCCTTGCTAGCACTGAGCAAACTGCTAAACTGCACTTAAAAACAATGAGTGCATTGAATTATCAGCATGCCTGACCTGAGCTTGAGAATTAGAACTCACCCCCAATGCCTCAGTTCCTCTGTAGAAATCCCCCAAGTGCGAAAAAAAGAATGATTATCCTGCCTGACCTACTGCCTTGCTAAGTACACTTTGACCCCAATCCATTCAACTGGACCATTTCCAGTGGACCTTAGGGCTTGTGCAGAGCCCCACTGAAATTGATGGGGCTCTAAATGAATGCAGTGTCTGCCCACATGGATCCGATTGCAGGATCGTAGCTTTAAATCGTAAAAGAAAAATAACTAGGTGCTGCGGCTAATAGATCCCTATAAAGTCATCACAGAAATGTACCAGTCCAAGCCCAAAAGCTACTCAGCTACCCTTCCCTGCAATGATGATGATGAAAAATCGGCCCCACTAATATACTTCTCAATCCAGAGGAGTGGTTGGGTAGATTTTTGCAAGGCTGTATTAACAGATTACACTAGATGTCAGCTCATTTACACTGGATTAATAGATTACGCTGGATCTTAACTGGTTTTGGTCTAATTAATGTCTACAAGAGTATTGCTGTTTTTATTGTACTCTTAATTTTAAAAGAAAGAGATTAAAATGACTTTTTAATGAATCCCATCTCAGAGCAATGGGAATCCTGAATGATGCATAATGAACATCTCATGTCAAATGGCCTGGCTAGAATAGCTGCTCAATGCTCTTCCTCAGAGCTTGTGTATTTACCTTACATTTGGAACGTCAAGCAGAAAGAGAAGTGAATGTGCTTGGCATGCACGCGCGTGTGTGTATGTTGTTTGGAATGCTGATTGGAATGCAGTCATGTAAATTTAGATTGTGGTTTTAAATAGTCACTGTGGAGGTCTTTTGGACAGAAAGGAATAATTTGGAAACTGCTCCCAGAATTAAAACAAACTAACATACATATATATTACAGAAGTTTAGTAGAAATGTTGGGATTTTCTCCGAGGCCTTTTCCACTTGGTTCCCAAGAAATTAACTCAAATCTGGACTCATCACTGAAGAGTTTTTTAACTGATACACAGCAACACTATGCTGAGGTGATCAAGCTCAAATGCAGTGGGGTGGGTATGGAGGTTTACCACAGCTCCAAAGCACATAATAATACACCAGATTATATACATATTTGAAAACAAACTAACGCATGTGCTTTACATTTTACATTGCATCATGATTTATAACTGGCTTACTCATTTTTGTAGCCAGCCTCTGTACAGATCCGGAACGGCTAGTAAGCAAAGCTGCAGCTGTAAACTTATCACACATCACTATTCTTACTATTTCTTTATCTAATAACTACATGTTGTTTACAAGCTCACTTGTGAATTTACGCTTTGTCCACTGCTAATCTGTTTCCTTACTTCTGTTTTCTTTCACTGTTTATGCAAAGCCTACAAGATAGACTGCCAGCATCCAGTTTTCAGCCGGAACGCCCAGTCGAAAAGGTACTCTGGTGCCTCTGGTCAGCACCGCTGACCAAGCCATTAAAAGTCTGGTTGGTGGTGCAACTGGACTAAGACAGGCTCCTCTGGCTCTCAGAGGAAGCCGGCATGTCTCTGTGGCCCCTAGGTGCAGGGGCAATCAGGGAAGCTCCATGCACTGCCCCCGCCCTGAGCACCGGCTCTGCAGCTCCCATTGGCTGGGAACCACGGCCAATGGGAGCTGCAGGAGCAGTGCCTGCAGGCCCGGGCAGCACGTACCGTGCAGAGCTGCCTGGCTGCCCCTGTACCACGCAGAGCTGCCTGGCTGCCCCTGCTCCTAGGAGCTGGACATGCCAGTCACTTCTGGAAGCTGTGTGGAGCCAGGGCAGGCAGAGAGCCTGCCTTAGCCCTGATGCACTGCAGACTGGGATCGTCTTGAGGTAAGCACCACCTGGCTGGAGCCCACACCCCGAACACCCTCCCTCCTCCCAACTCCCTTGCCCCAGGTTGGAACCACCTCCTGGAGCCCACCCCCACATCGCCTCCTGACCCCCAACCCCTGATCTGAACCCCCTCCTGCACCCAAACTCCCTCCCGGAGCCCGCACCCCCTCCTGCACCCCAACCACCTGCCCCAGCCACGATCCCCTCCTGCACCCCAGACCCTTCATTCCCAGCCACAACTGGAGTCCACACCCCCTCCCACACCCCAACCCCATGCTCCAACACTGAGCCCTCTCCCACACTCTGAACCCCTTGGTTCCAGGCCTGGAGCCCACTCCTGCACCCCAAATCCCTCATTCCCAGCCCCACCCCAGAGCCCGCACCAACAGCGGGAGCCCTCAGCCCATCCCGCACCCCAACTCCCTGCGTCAGCCCAGTGAAAGTGAGTGAGAGTGGGGGAGAGTGAGGGACGGAGGGAGGAGTGATGGAGTGAGTGGGGGCAGGACCTCAGAGAAGGGGTGGGGCAGTGCCGGGGCAAGAGTGTTCCGTTTTGTGTGATTAGAAAGTTGGCAACCCTACCAGTACCCCATATGAAAACTGAAATGACTAGTTAAATAATTAGGGAGGAAGGAATAGTTTGTGTATAAGGCAACAATGGACTGGAAGTCAGGAGATCTGGGTTCTTGTCTTGGCTCTGCCCACCAACCTGTAGTGCGATCTGAGCCTCATTTTCCACAGCTGTGAAATGAAGAAACAATACTGCCTCAGAAGAAGGTTGTGAGCCTTAGGGCCAGAACCTTGTGAGTATTTTGGGGAATACCTTTGGGGATGTAGGCCTTAGTTCATTAATGTTCATGAGGCACAGAAATACTATGATGAAGGCCATAGAAAATGCCTATAACAAACATGTTAAATAGTGAATGTGGAGTCTGTATTAAAAACGGATTTTTTTAAAATAGTTTTTTAGAACTGCCCTGTCACTGTTTCACTGTCTCAGTTATAGGGAATGGTGCTAGTGCTTCTCAGTGAGAGCTGACATTATGGCCCTGATCATGAGGGGCTTTTGCGACTCCCTCTTTGCCATGGTGGTCAGTTAGAAGATATAGGCCACATACGTGCAGGCTGCACCCTGGTTCCCTTATGGATTTGTACAATGTTCTTCCTTTAGCTATTGAATGGTTCAGACACATAGACTAGCATGCTTGACTTCACTGTCACTTTAAATTCAATCAGTATATATATGGCCCTGTCTACACGAGACATTCAATTGTTTTAACTATTCTTAAATACTATTTAAACTCAGTGGTGGGTGAACTGGGCTTGAACTGGCCAATGAAGATGGGGTCAAAACATGCTAGAATCATGTTTGAAAGCCTCAATCTAAATATGCAGTGATTCATTTTAATTATATTTAAAATGTAACAACTGTTTCTAATTCAGAAAATGTTTCAAGAAATATTTCAGTGACTTCCACTTTATGAGAGGCAACAGATTATATTTTAGTTTACTGGCCTTTCCTTCAACGATCTTCCCCTCTAGCCTGAAATGTTTAGTCTTACTACCACTGTACCTCATTGTCTTGACTCTGGATTGCCGTTGCAAGTTCTGCTTCTAAAGCTGTGATAGTTTCAGTGTTTTTCTTATCCCGGAGGGAGATTTCTTCCATGAATTGAACCTTTTCTTGTTCTTCTAAGGGACTAGTCAGGAGTTTCTCAAGCAAGAAGCCCTGGAACACTGAAAGGCCTTTGATAAACATTTCAAATGATAAATCTCTAGCATAGGCCTCATCTCTCACGGCTTGAGAAGCTAGAGGGTCAGCCTGAAAGAGTCTCAGAATATTTCTGATAGAGCTTTTTACAGCTTGCTGATGCAATTGAAGATGGTGGATTTGTTCCTCAGTTCCTACAAGGTCCCCTCTTCCATCTTCCTGCTTCAGACCTTCTCTTTGAAGCTGGGTAAGTAGAGCTTCCATGTTGTTTGAAAGCCGCTCATGTTCCTTAAGGGTACCCATGAGCTCAGATCCCAGTATAGTGCTTAAGACATCCAGAAATTCAGTAACGTGAGAGATCAAACTGATCAGTTCTATCTTAAAGATGGCCTCATCCAAAACAGATATGATCCTCTTGGTCTCAACAGTGGTAAGTTTTGAACGACCTGGATCCAAGAGCTTTAGTGGGCTTGTTTTGATCGCTGACTTTTTTGGAGTCTGACTGTGTCCCACCAAGGACTTGCTGCTTGAATCAGTAGCCTCATATGGTAACTGAAGCATGGTAGCCACCTTTGTTGCCATGTTCTCAGCTAAATGCTTAGAAGTTGAATATTTTAAGGTGAAAGGGAGCAAAAATCTTCTATATGAGTAGGGCCACAGAGGACATCTCAATCAAACAACATCTAGATCCTCCCGGTGCTTCAGCTGCATGCTCTTCTTTCACAAAATTTACCTTAAAAAAAGTTTGATTTCAGCATTAGCAACATGATATCATTTGGTAAAAATTGTGAATGTTGAATTATACTGGGGCTGTCTCTAGGTTTAAAAGCACATTCAGGATATTGGGTCCTTACACCTCTGACAGCCTGTCTCTGTGCTGGAGGTGAAACTATATGTTAAGCCTCCAGTGGCCCCGAGACAGAGCGATGAGCGATTTGTTCCCCATGCTGAAAGGCGGAGCGGAAGCTCCCCAGTTCTGAGAAGAGACTAGGATGGTGGTGGGGATCTCTGGTTTCTAGGGGGTGGGGAAGCTCTTCGGTCTCTCAGGGTCTGGGTTAAGAGGCTCCCTGGTCCCTCTGAAGGTGGGTTGAACAGGGGCTGGTCTTTCTGAGCAGGTGGGGGGCAGGCTGGGAGACTGGTGTCTCGGTGTCTCTCGGGGGGGGTCGGACTGCGGCGAGGGACCCAGTCTCGTGGAGGTGGGAGGGGGGAAAGGGGTCCCCTCAAGGATCGGGGGGAGGCTCCCGGGTCTATCGGGGGTCGGGCTGGGGGCAGGGCTCCCCAGCTCCCGGGGAGGCTCCCTGGTTCTTCACATGCTCACATCAAAGCCGCCGCCGCCGCCTCCCTTCCTATTTCCAGCGTGTCTCTGTTGCTAGGTTACTGCGTCACTAACCTTTAACCCCAAACGGAGAAGGCGGGGACAGAGCCTCCCTGACTCTTCCCCCACCCCTCCTCGTAACCAATCGCCGCCCTCGCTTAGCACGCTTAGTCCCGCCCCTTCCATCTCCGGAGAAAGGCGGGGTCTCCAGTGTGTCACCGAGCCTTCTGACCAATCAGAAACGTCACCGCTCACCTCTACTTTGATGGCGAGACCTCCATCCAATGGCAGGACAAAAGGGGAGAAACCCGGATCCCCTTCCGCGCGCCGCGGTAGTGGCAGGGCGGGGCAGAGAGGGTGCCCAGGGGCGATTGGTGGGTCTCTGGGCTGGGAGAGCTATCAGAAGGCAGCCTGGATAGAGGCGGCCAATGGGCGGTGCCGGTGGGCGGGGCTCGACTCTGAGTCGGCGGCTGGCTGGCTGAGGCGAGTTGTCGCAGCGGCCGGGGGTGGTTTGAGGGGTTGGTTCTGTTGCTGGACCCGCCGGCTGGGGCGCAGGGCTCCCCGGGGAGCGGACCTTGGCTCTCGCCTGGGCTGGGCGCGGCGTGACAAATCCTCGTGAAACGTGCACGCGGGGCGAGGGGTCGCTGTGTGGGGGAGGGGGGCCGCGGCCGGCTCGTGCCGCGCGCCGGGGAGCTGCTGGGCAGGTGCGGAGTCAGCTCGGCGGGGCTGATCCCTGCGCCTCTCCTAGGCAAGGTGCAAAGCAGCCCCCCCGTCTCCCTTCGGCGGGGGCGCTGCTCACTCGGGCGCGGGGCACAGCTACCCGGAAATGCACATTTGCACGCTTTGTCCTGGGACCTTGTTACTGTTCGCGTGACCTGACCCGGCCTTACCTCCGCCCCAGCCCCAGCCATCACCTCGGCCCCCCGAAAAGAATCCCCCCATAACCGCGTTGAG
The DNA here is from genome assembly GCF_003597395.2 of Chelonoidis abingdonii. NCBI lineage: Eukaryota > Metazoa > Chordata > Testudines > Testudinidae > Chelonoidis > Chelonoidis abingdonii. Next base: position 27,651,577 of record NC_133790.1, on the reverse strand, counting down.
GGGTGGCAGCACTAGGAAGCCACTTTTAGGCTGACTGCTGGGTTCTTAGGGATTCACAAGTGTAGTCGAGGAAAAGTTCGGTTAGTGAATTCATGAGTGTGCACGCTCATCGGACTCGTTTTCCCGTTTCCCCGCTTGGAGGCTGGAGTTTTGAAATGGAAAAACAGAATAGTTTGGGATTTGAAGCCATGTATGAAAGTGGCAGTGTTAAGTTAACTCCATATATGTAGTTCCTGCCTATTCTTTGTTATTAATAAACATTGAAGGATTTATCTGGAATTATTTTCCTTCTCTTCTAAATTAAATCATGACTATTGCAGCTAAGATCGTGAGTATTGTGGTTGCGCATAAGTAGCTCAAGTTAGATAAAGTTTTTTGTTTTAATAGCCAGTGGCTGGATATAAACTAATGTTGCTAGTGAACTTGCTGTTCTGCACCACTCTTAGCAAACAGCTTGGTAGATTCTTTTTTTGGACTGAGATTCCCTGGAAATGGGTGTATCTTTCTGCATATTTTTAAGTCTAGAAGATGCACCTGATGGAGGACTTTCTGAGGAATATTTTTGACAAAGTGTTTTTGAAAGGTGAACTGCAAAAGACATTATTTAAAGTTCTTGGAAGAGGAGCCTGAAAGGAAATAGAATGGCTGTGAGCATGGATGATGATGTTCCCCTCATTCTCACTTTGGATGAGAGTGGCAGCAACACCTCAGCACCCAGTGAGGAGCTGGATCGGGAGGACCTGCCTAATGAAAGTAAGACCACTTTGTTTTTTGGAGTGCACAGTTTATTTTCAGTCAGATGCCATAATTGTGGTCTGTGTTTTTTTATTTGTTTTTTTTTTTTCTTTCTATAGCAGTTGCTCTGTATTCTTCTTGGTGGGAGCCTGAAATCTTACCAAAAACCTAATCACTCACAGTATTCAGAGTAGCCTCAAAAAAACCTATTAGGAATTTTTTTATTGTTTACTGAAAACTCTCATAACTTTAGTGAATGTCTTGGGTGATCAAGGAGTAGATGATTTGGGTTTTATTTGAGTCTGTGTGTCATGCAGCCTTTGATACTTTCAGGTAATAAATTGGGACTTTCTTGCCGGCAAATTGAAGTTCCTGCGTCAGAACCCTGTTGATAACTCTAAAGTTGACTAGAGATGTCTGTTTCACTTTGTGGATGCTTGGGGAAAGCTGTGAGTAGAAGCAGTCACTATTTCTAGGGAAAGAGGACCAAAAGGAAACAAAAGACCTCTTTCCTTCCTTGTTTTCTACTCCCTGCTTTCTTTTCAATCTCTGTCCGCCTCCATGAGTGAATTTAATCCTAGCAATGTTAGCAAAACTAAAAGGATTCTGAGGAATTGCATGACAAGGTCTACCTGTCAGTGATTCTCATCTCAGATTTCTAAGGGCCTTTCTGTAGTGTAAACACAACCATGTTGGGGGGCTCAATTACTTCATAGTGTTTCCTCAAAAACAGTGGTTCTCAGCCTTTTCTAAACTGGGACTGCTCCTTACAATGTAGCCAGTAGTCCTGTTCCCTCTAACTATATGGATAGAGCCGCCTGGTTTCAACCTCCTGGCACCTAGCCACAACCTGTAGGTTGAGAAGCCTTGAGTTACAACAGTTCCATTTTGCTGTGTAGATGGAATATCTCCAAGGTTTAACCCATACTCCCAAACCATGTTATAGTTCTGATCTGCCCCAACGTTGTAGCATAATTCAAGTATGTGGGTGCAACACAGTTAGGTCCCATCTATTTCACAACACAGAACCATAGTTTCTGTTTTTAGGCCCTTGTTTAACTCTTTTTAACTTGGGGACATGTTAACTCTGTTGCAACTGGGCCTTCAGACCTGTGGGGAGGGGGGCTTATTAGTGTTGCTAGTCTGTAAAAACGAGACTGCAATATTTTGTAAGTCGCTACATGCCAATTTGCTCAAAACCGTGATACAAATTAAAAATGATAACTTCAATACAGGGGTGTGTTTCTTAAAACTGTCGCAGGAGGGGTGGGCAGGAAGGACCTTTTATTGGATAAAGTTAATGCTACAAGGTTGGAATTTAAAGAAAATTAAATGAGAAGATAGAAGCTGGATTTCCTTTTAAAATAAGAATGTAAAGACAATGTCACCGGTCTATTTAATTATTTAAACACTGACTAGAGGAAAACACTTGAGTGAGGAGTACATAAAAGGCTTATAATGACTGAGATTAAGAAAGGGAGGGTTTTGTATTGTACTCTAAAGTATCATGTCTTCCAGGCTGCTATCAGTTTTCTGTCTCTCCAGATTGTCAGAATTCTGCAAAGTTGACTAGAATTTTGATCCTAACAGATGCAGTATTGAGGTTTTCCCACAATGCAGGCAGCAGTCTGAACAAAAAGAATTGTGAGACTTGATAGTATTCAAAACTCCAGCAGTTGCAGGGGAGAGAGGTGCTGTCATCACTTGAGTCTGTTGATTAAAGAAATTTGTTGTCCTTTCCTAGCACATCATATTTGAGGATCTCAAAGTGCTAAATAAACACTAATAAGCTTCACAACTCCTTTGTGAGTTAAATGAGTGTTATTACTCTCGTTTTACTGTGGGGAAAAACTGAGGCACAGGAATTAAGTGACCTTACTCAGTTACACAGTTAGTCACTAACAGTTGTGGAAAAAATAGCCTAGGACCTCCTGACTTTTAGTTCCTTGTTTTAAACAGTTGGCTGGCCTAGTCAAAAGAACACTGGACTCGGGCTCAGAAGATAGAGGTTTTATTCTTGCCTCTGCTACTGTCCTAGTGGGTGAAATTGGGCAAGTAACTTCTCTACTCTGTTCCTCGGTTTCTCCATGTGTTAAATGGGGATAATGATACTGCTGTCCTTTGTAAAGCATTTTGAGATCTACTGATGGAAGAACATTTTTAAAATTTAAAATTTTCATCATATCTCAAAGTCTGATATATAAGTCTTTCAAGTATTGGGCAGCCTCTCTCTTGAGCTTTATAGGCAACAAATCATACATACATATACATATGATAATTTACCCTCATGTTATTGAGGTTCAAGATGTACTTTTCTATATGGAAATTCCTGTTGCATCAACTAGCAGTGCAGGTCCAAGTGCATTCAGAGCAGAACATACACTACAAATGTTACATAGGCAACAATGTTGTACTGTGTTACCACAATACTTCCATGCTAGTGGATTTATAGCTAGTGGAAAAAGTCAAGCTCTGGTTTGAACAAGAAAAACACTGATTGCTACTGAGGCAAAAATAAATTCTAGTAGAAGTGTCAGCCTCCACTCTAGATTTTGAATGAAGCGTGCTGTCTTCAGGCAATTGTAATTTTGCAAAAACACTCGTACGCTGAGCCTTTCCAAACTTGGGCTCTACTTAAAGGTGAATCAAAGGAAACTTTGGAAAGCCTGAGCCATTCTGTTTAATTTGTAATGGATGGAAAATAGAGAATTATTACCCAAGCTCACTTCTAAGTATGTTCTGGGCCACCCTGAAATTTATGGCATAAGACTTGCAAAGGAGGAAGCTACAGATACTTCACAGTGAAATGCACAGTGGTGCATAACCTTCCTGCCTGAAGATTATGAATCCAAAGTTCCTCAGTTATAAGAAGCTGTGCTGCAGTACCTGTGTTCATCACAGGTTCTCAAAGTATTGGAGAAAGTGCTACACTTCCATAAGAAATTGGGAATAAAGGAGTTGTTTTTATCAAGTACTGTCTGGTCTTGATATTAGAAAAATCCTATCAAGGAACTAGGAGACTGTAATGAGGCTTTCAGCAAAGTTGTCAGATGTGCAGTTGGCTGATGCTCTGTTCAAATAACTCAGAATAGTTTTAGAGTATAATTATGGAATAAGGGCACATCATGTACAATAAACCAGTTTATCTACTTATCCACTTGTAGGCACGTGCCCAAAGCACTGGGCTGGAATCTAGCCGAGGAATGGTTGACGTAGTTCTGCTGAAATACACAAGCATTCAGGGATGTGAATATCCACTTCCTGACTCCTGTAATCCGCATAAAGCTTGAAGGAATACAAATTTCCTTGTGTAAATTCTGGTTCAAGTACATATTTGTGTCAGCAGTGAAAGAAAAAGGATTTTCCCTCTCTACTTAGTAGGGATACCATATCTGAACAGTTAGCGTCTCTTTAGGAAATATCCTTATCTAATAATGTAACTTTTATAGTGCAGCCACTGAATGAGAGTTCCCCAGATGTGAAATTGCACCACATCCTCTGATGTTCCTAGCGAGAACAAGTAGGGAACAGCTTTTTGGCTTTTCTGGAAATAGTTTGCCAAAGATTATAGTATCTGTGCTTCTGCTTATACTCTGTTCATTGTCAAAACAGATTCCCTGTCAAGGAGGTCTTTGACTTCACTGGCTTTGAAAGTAAATGGATACTAAAAGTTAGTTTTGTGGCAGACTTTGAAAACCTACCAGGAAATTAAGATATTGATCATCCAAATGGCAGTGAGAGATTTGAAAGGTGACATTGCAGACTCAGCGCACAGATTATGTGGAAATTGATGACTGTGACTAAAGTAATGGGGGGGGGGGGAAGTGAGGGCAGACACGGTGGTTGCATTTGACCTGGTAATTCATGAGATCTGACAGCAGAATCTTAAACTTTCTACATATCATGCAGTATATTTTCCTATAACATGCCTTCTTGTACCACTGATCTCCTCTTAAATAGTTCCAGTAGTGGTGCTTCAGCTACTTCATTTGGAGATAAATCATGGCTTGAGCACAGGACTGAGAGATAGAAATTTAGGTGTGCCAGCCCCAGTTCTGCCACAGATTCCGTCTTTGACCTAGCGTAAGTCACTTAACCTCTCCGTGCTTCAGTTTTCTCATTGGTAAAATGTGTATTATACCTACCTCATAGTGGGTCTGGGAGGAGTAACTAATGTTTTATGAAGGACTAATTTTTTTGTGGTGATGAAGTATTTTTATTCTGTTATATTTATTTAAGGGTGAGATTTTTTCCCCCCAAAGTGCATAGGGCAGTTCGGTGCCTAATTCCCATTGACTTTCAGTGAGAGGCATCAAACTGATAAAAATCTCTTCCCAAACTCACAACTGTACAGTCTGAATGTCTGCTGGGGTTTTTATAACATGCATCTAGCCCAGATAACTTACAATGGAACTGTTTTTTTAGAAAACCAAATTGCCCCAGAAGGAAAGCTGTCTCCAATATGGCTTCCTAAGACAGTGTCTCAACCTGGGGTTCATGACCCCTATTGGAGGTCACAGAGTGGGTTTAGGGAGGTTGCAAACACAGTCAGCATTAGATAGCTTTGCAGGACCCCTGGCTTTTGCCCTGCTTCCTGCCAGTTTACATGGTTTCAGCAGCTGGGGGGGGAGAGGGGGGGGCTGAAGCCGAAAGCCAAGCTTAAGGTAGGTAGAGGGTCTCAATTTTTTCAAATAGGGAGGTTGCCAGCACAGAAAGGTTGAGGAAACACTGCTGTAGGAGATAGAAATTACAGCAAAAGAAATCGGCACATGAAACATCAGAATGTACTGATTTCTCTCTCAACACTGTTCCCCTGTCACTGTGAGCATTGGTGTGATGTGCCCATGCCCTGTAAACTCAGATGAAGTCTGGAAAGGTTGGTTTCCAACTTGCATTCCATTCAGGGGCTGCTGTGTGTCTTCTGATACTGAAGAATACACAGTTGTGTGCTAGACTCCTAACACATCATCTCCTTGTGTCTCTGCTTTAGTGAGACAGCAGTGCTTTGTGTATGGGTTTGTAATTATGCATAATTGTTGTAGTAAGAGAGAGTAATATTGTTACTCTTTTAAATATATACTCTCTCTTGAATTTAATGTGATGTCCATGCATTACAAAAGCATCTGTGGCCAAAAAAAAAAGTAATGTATGACTACAGTGCATGGTAACTATAGAAGAGTAACTCTCAACTTAATCAAGTCCTATGAAGGATTGTCTTGCAGTTAGCATGAACTCACTGTGTTTGTCTTGTTTTTTCAGTCGGGGGGGGGCGGGGGCTTGATCTACATTAATTCAGACATTGTGCCTTTCACAGTAGGACACTTTGTTGAAAAAGAACAGCGGCACTGTTGAATGTAGTATAATTTTCATAAGTGACTGTCTTGTCTGTCCCCCAATGGTATTTTGAATGATCCAACTTTTCCCCGCTCCCCATCCTACTTGTGCTGCACAGAAGTAAGATGCACAAGATCATTTCATGGTGTGTTATAAAGAATTCCATTATTTACTCCAGGAGGAATTCTGCATCATTGCGCCATGCAGAATTTTGCAGAAATTAATGTTGTGTGTGCAGAATTTCCCTATTGCCCCACAGAAATGCTCTGCAGAGATGTTGGCTGCCAATAGGGGCCGCTGGACCCAGCAGAGTCCAGCTCACAAATAGAAGAAATGGTCAGAGGGAGGAGGAGGGAACTGGAGGGTTCCCAGTAACTGCAGTTCCCAGCATGCCCTAAAGGAAAGAGGTGGTGACATGACGCCGTGCTAGCCTGGGACTCGGCATCTAGCTGTTTCTTCTTCTGGATCCCTGGGCTCTGGGGAATATGCAGTGTGAGCATCTGGGCCGGGGAGGGCCCCATGGCTGGCATCTGAGGAGTAGGGGGTGTGAGAGTTGGCCCCCCAGCTGAGCTCTGAGGGGTAGGGGGAAGAGAAGCTGGAACTGGGTTGTCATGGGGTTTCTTTAACTCTCTACTCTTGAGGAATTTTTGTGTCTCTGTATTGCAGCAGACATATATGCTGACAGGTATTTTGAAATAAATTATCAAAATAATTGAAACTGGCATGATTATATAGTGTTTTGACAAATACAGTTTGCAAAATTTTAAAATAGTGTGCAGAATTTTCAATTTTTTGGCACAGAATTCCCCCTGGAGTAATTATGCCAAAGTAAAACCCTTCTCTTCACCACTCTACCCCCAGAATTATAAACACATATCCAGTTTTATACACACATAACATAAGTCATTAAGGGTATGACAAATGGGGATTGAAGAATCTGGAAGCCACTCATCTCCCCTTTTGTGTAGAAGCCAACAATGACCTTGATGGTTTGAGAAAGCTATCTGCATTTTTCTTCAGCACATCTTGGCTCTGATAGGAGAATAGAAAAACAGGTTAAGTGTTTCATTCCCAGGCTGATGGCTTGTGTTGAGGGATGCACAGAGAAGTGCACGTGTGGAGTGGTGTCAAAGTATTTGAACAGGTGGTCCTGGAACTATAAAAGGTTTTAAAGAGCTAGAAAACATTCAGACTGTGATTCTGAAATGACAACAGGAAACCCAACAACAGTTGGAAACAAATAGTTATTAGCTTTTCATGGCTTCCCAGGGAAGACATCAGTTTGTTTTTCCTCTTTTTTTTTTATGGTTCCTGTGGATTTTTAGAGCCTTTTAGAAGCAGGATGTTGGGTATGGCCAAGTTTGCTTACTGGCAGATTAAAATGAACAAAAGCTGAGCATGCTGAGTTAACTCATCATAACCAATATGATGCTCCTCAGAACTTCCTTTGCCCTTGGTGTCTTCACTGAGGGATCCTGCCTGCTGCCCTCAGCCCCCCTGCGTTGAAATCCCATTTTATCCATCCGAATGCTTTAAGAAGCGCTGTATGAACTAAACAGCAGCATCTGTGCAGTGGTTAGAGTTGTTGTTGATTGCCTTTTCTTTATTGCTTCTGGGGTTCTAAGCTCACATTCACCAGGAGTAGAATTTATGAGCCAGAACACTCAATTTCTGATTTTCTAAAATGGGGAAAGTGGAATGAGTTTGAGAGGTCTCCATTTGCTCTGCAGGCTCTGGCTTTAGATCTGCACCTTCCAAGGGTTTCCATGTGTTGTTTATAGCACGATTGTGCAATGTGTTTAATAAAAAGGAAATGTTCATCCTAGAATATAAATCTGAGTAGTTCTTTAAGTGCAACTTTACGTGAACTGTGGAGTGGCTCTGGGATTCTCTTGGTACCCATTGAGGGTTCGAATGGAAAGCTCAGGCTCCCACATGCCATGGAGGAGACATGGGAACTCTTTCCCTTTGGGGAAAAGAAAGTAAAATATATCTCTGGTTCAACCCTAAGTTGCTCGGTATTGATGGTGGACAACTTCACAGATGACAAAGAGGTGCTCTTGCAAACCTAAGATCAAATCAGAATTTTAAGAGGCTTGTGTCAAGGTCATTGGGGAGGCAAAAAACACTGCTTACTACATGTGAGAGCTGTCCTGACCTGGTGAAACCTATTCATAACAATGCTTTTATTCTTGCACAAGAAGAAATAAAAAATTATGGAACATATATCAATACAAGTAGATATGAGGCACTCAGATGCTAGGATGAGAGAGGCCTTGGAAATATAAACAAATATGGTACATGCTGTTGTTTTTTCTGTAAATCATAATCTGGTAATCTCTGATGTTCTCTGTGAATTTATTTATATGAGAACAAAATACAGTTTGTGGCATTTACTTTTACCAGTCATGGGGGGAAAAGCTGCATACAGGAAGATAATGTAACCCATTACATGTATTGCATGGAGTACATAAATGCATCTGTGCATTGGGTTGAATGAGGGCGATGCTCATAAAACTGAGGCATGAGCACATAATTCCATATGTAGGAGCAATGAAAAAATCTCCAGGGCCCAGCCATTTTAGTGAGTTTGGCCTCATCCCATTTCTAAATGCAGATTATATTGCCATTTAAGAGAGAACCAGACATGTAAGGAGGTAAAGAGAAGCATTATCTCCTCCGGAGCTAATCCTTTCCAATCCATCAGCTGCAATCATTGGGCTCCAGAAGGCATAGGAGTATGTTGCACTACTTCTAAGCTGGGGTGGGGGAATCCTAGGAAAAATGGTGGGTCTGAGTAGAATGGTATTTCTACTAGGGTGACCAGATGTGTTAAGGGGAAAATACCGGGACTGCCACGTGGGGGGAGAGGGGGTAATCAATCTTTGGTGCCTTCTTGAGTAGTAACTGAAGTATTGAGCCATAGTCTAATCCTGCTTGCTTTATTCATGTAAATTGTCCCACTGATGTCAGTGGGACTGCTTGCCTGGGTGAGATGAGCAGCACTTGGCACCACAGTTGATAATGACCTCACAAAAGTGTATCTTGAGGAAGGCCATTCACGGTCCAAATGCTGTCCTCTTCACGCAATGTTCCTACAAGGTGACACTGCTAACTCGAGTTGATTATTTTATTAATTTGTCAACAGTAAGTCATCACTGAAACTTGAAAGTACGCCTTGTATTGGACAGTCACACCTCTTTACTGATGCCTGGGTGGGACAGAGACTTAGTAGTGTGGTGGTCATTCCAGAACAACGGGAAATGTGACAATAATTACTGCAAACTTGCTGGGTGTTACGTGGCTGTGTCACTTTATTCTTTGACTCTGCTTTGCAACCTGTATGCACATTAAGTGTTCTGCTTTTGGGAAAGTAAAACTGGCTATAAAATAAACAATATAACAAATGGGAGGGGAGGGAGGAGAAAACTGGTAGCAGAGAATGTAAACTAGAAGTTAGGAAACTAGAAAACTGGTAAAGCACAAAGACACACACACACACACACACACACATATCTGTGGCCAGCAGAGTTAAGAATAATATGGATGAGTTTAAGTATATTAGGAAAAAAGGAATGCTAACAATGGGATTAGTCCATTATTAAATGGAAATGGTAGAATTTTCATTAATGCTGAGAAAGGAGAAGTGTTCAGTAAATATTTCTGTTTTGTATTTGGGGAAAAGCCAGATGATGTATTCAAATCATATGTTGATACACTTTTCCATTCCAGCAATAACTAAGGTTGATATTAAACAGCAGCTGTTAAAGGTGGACATCTTTTAAATAAGCAGGTTCAGATAACTTGCATCCAAATATATTAAAAGAATTGGATGAGAAGCTCTCTGAAACGTTAATGCTGGTGTTTGGTTTTTTTTTGACCCAATATGTCTTGGAACACTGGGGAAGTTCCAAAGGACTGGAAGAAAGCTAATGTTGTGCCCATATTTTTAAAAAAGTAAATGGGACGGCCCAGGTAATTATAGGCCTATAATCAGCCTGACATCGATCCCAGGTAAAATAGTGGAATAGCTGTTACCAAACTTTTTTATTAATGCCAATATACATGGATTTGTGGGAAAAAAATCTTGTCAAATTAACCTCATCCTTTTATGACATTACAAGTTTCGTTAATAAAGAGAATAGTGTTTGATGTAATAGACTTCTGTAGGGCAGTTGACTTGGTAGCATTATGATATTTTGATTAAGAAACTAAAACAATGCTTCCAAAAAGGTGAATGGGATCCTTAGATGTTTAAACTCAGTGCTCCCCTGTTCATGTTACCTCTGTATTTGGCACTAGGGTGACCGCTACTGGAATACTTTGTCCAATTCTGTTGTCTGTGCTTCAAGAAGGATGTTGAAACATTTGAGAGGGTTCAGAGGAGAAAAGCCATGAGAACCACTAAAATATTGGAAAATCTGTCTGTTGCAACAAAAGATTCAAGGAGTTAAATCTATTTACTTTATCACAGAGAAAGATATTGAGTGACTTGATCACAGCCTGTAAGTATCTGCATGTGGAACAGAAATTTGGTACTAGAGGGCTCTTCGAACTATCAGACGAAAGTATAACGAGCCAATAGCTACAAGTTGAAGTTAGACAATTTTAGACTAGAAATACTGTGAAAAAAGTTTAACAGTGAGGGCAATTAATCATTAGAACAACTTATCAAGAGTTCAGAGTGGTAGCCATGTTAGTCTGTATCAGCAAAAAGAACGAGGAGTATTTATGGCACCTTAGAGACTAACAAATTTATTTGGGCATAAGCTTTCGTGGGCTAAAGCCTACTTCATCGGATGCATGCAGTGGAAAATACAGTAGGAAGAGATATTTTGTTAGTCTCTAAGGTGCCACAAGAACTCTTTTTTTTTTTTTATCAAGAGTTGTGGTTGATTCTCCATTTCTAGCAATTTTTACATCAAGATTGGATATTTTTCTAAATTATATGCTTTAGCAACCACAGATAAGCAGAAGTTAGTTCAGGGAAGTCCTATCACCTGAGTCACGCAAGAGGTCAGATTAGATATTTATAATGATCCCTCATGACCTAAAAAAACTTATAAATCTTGCAGTTGTGGGTAAGTCTCTGCAAGATAGTATCTTTACTCCCTGTTAAATCTTGTTGGGGCTGATCTTACGCAGTTCCTCTTTATTTTTCTTGGGCAGCAGTTTAGTGAGATAAGAAGTCAGGGATTCTCCTTATTCCTTTTTATACAGCCTCATGGGCTATTAGCAACTTTTCTTCCCCAGTTCTGCCAGAGTAGAGAAGGAAGAGGAGGTGATAATGGTTGTGTTCCACAGGTATCGCAAGCTGGAACATATTTTTAATACCACAGAGATTTATCACTATAATTAAGGGTGTATACTTTGTAAAATTGAGTTTCGCTAGCAGAGAGATAATTTATAAACAGGTTCTTGTGGGTTCCGTTTTTACTGATTAATGCAGATTTTCCCACAAAACTTCCAAATTTCAGATTTTTCCAGTCTATATTTTTCTTCAGATGTTACTATCACATTTTTCTTTTCACTGCCCGTTTTGGATTACTTCATTCTGATTTCATCTTAAGAAATAGTCGGTGCTGACATCTGAAAGCATTACATTAGAAGTGAGCAGCAAAACTGGAGAGAATATCTAACATTCATTTTAACTTACTGTATTAAAGATGGACAGTAGTGGGGGAGTTCAGATATTGTCTTTCTGACAGTCCTATTAAAAACTCTGTTTCATGCATTCTTTGACTACCTTTCTGCATTTATACTGTCAGAGGCAGCTTGCCTTTCTCCTGCTGAACATGGTAGGATAGCTGTATGCTTCAGTAGTAGTCTTGAAAACATGGATCTTACAACTTAAGTTGATTTTTTTTCCCCTCCTTGTTGGAAACAAATTTGCAGACCCTGTCTTCACCTCAAGAGTTAAGATTTGTCAGGTATAAGAATTTATGTATGTATTTATAATGGGAATTCAGAGGTCTAATAGGATTACATAAGCATACTACCAGTTGAAAGAACTGACAAAATGGCCATCAAAATCACTTATGGAGACTAATTTTATATTTTTATTGTGGTTTGAGGGTTCTCCTTTTTGCAGGATTGATTTTGATCTGTTATGGTCAAAATAAAAGATCTGAAACTTAAAGTAGTTTTGGATTTTAAATATATGCAAAAAGGATCTAGTTTGCCTTTTGTACCCCAACTTGTTGAAATAAGTGGGACTATGTATTTTGCTAGTCAGAATCCCCTGAATTCAAACAACATCTGACATCAGCAACTGGAGCAATGCAGAGAGGACCAGGTACTTTGTCATCAGACTTTGGATATAAGAATATTGAAATCTGCCCCTGCTTATAGTAGTTAATATTTTCCCTTGTGATATTACATCCAGAAAGCCTCTGTGTAGGAATTGAATGCCAAGCTGAAAAAGGTTCTGTGGAAAAGGGCTAGGTATGTGGCTCTGTGAAGGGAATACAGATGGAGAGCGAGAACTACTGGTGATAAGTAACAATATTTTTTTAATCGGGTGCAACCCCTCATAAATTGAACAATGATCTTCATACTTTTATATACTAACTATGAATGAACTGGGTGGTTCTCAAACTGTAGTATGTGTATACCAGTGGCCCATAGAAAGCTTCTAATTGTATTGGTCAATGTAGCAGCTTCTGTCATAGTGAAGCATCAGTCAGCATTCAATCAGTGATGCCCGGGGATAGTTGTAGTGTAGTTTTAGGACTCTTTAGGGTTTCCAGAAGTGTTTTGGACCAGCTAAATGAAAGAGGGAATACGTTTCTGTAGGCCCTGCGTGGCTGCTGTGAATCTAGGACGTGTCTTTGAAAATTCAACAGTGATCAAATTTTCCTGTGATCAAAACTGGGCAGTCAGTACAATTACAGGAGACAAACCACAGAGTGACTCAGAGGGAGAGTGAGGGAGCAGGCAACAAGTTGGAATTCTTTGTATTAATAAGTTTCAGAGTAGCAGCCGTGTTAGTCTGTATCCACAAAAAGAACAAGGAGTACTTGTGGCACCTTAGAGACTAACCAATTTATTTGAGCATAAGATTGGGCGAAATCTTATGCTCAAATAAATTGGTTAGTCTCTAAGGTGCCACAAGTACTCGTGTATTAATAAGCATCAGTGCAGCACCCAAAATGAGGCAACAAACAGCACAGATGCATGAGGGAGTTGTACATATCTTAATGCAATAACTGAGGTTGCTTGGTTAAGTTTTTATTTTTGTCTTTGTTCTTTTATGCTGTCGTTTCCATTGTTTTTTCGTGTGAAAATTTACTGTACTTGCCACAAGGAAACAAGTTTGGATAGGAGATAGTTTGTAAAAGGATATTTCTTATGTTTTTATCTTTAAACAAACTTAATTTAATATTAAAATGTAATGTGTACATCGGATAACATGGTATCTCCTATTACAGTAGTGCACTAGGAGCACTGTTGTACCAAAAATGAGAATTGTCTTTGGTTCCCTAGAACATTTTAACGTTAGCATGCCAATATTTTAAGTGTGTGTAACACAAACGTTAACGCAGATACCATAGACTCATCTAGTCAAACAGTGCAGTTTCTGTGTGTGGTGTTTTTTTTGATATGAGAAATTAGGCAGCATGGTTTATAAAAGAGTTGATAATATATTTAAAATAGCTTTCCATACTGGGGAGGGGGTCTGTTCATCCTTCAGCATGTGTATTCAACTCCCAATTAAAATTTTCATAATCCAGTCGTTTGGATGTTAACTTGAGGGTGCCTCATTTTTATGAGGTAATTGTATTGTGGACTAAACACTGAGGCAGAATGCAAGGCTGCTTTATAATCTTGGTTACAGTTATTGTTAACAGGAAGTACCATCCAGTTGTTTTATGCTAAAATAGCTGAAAATTAAATCTTTTTGAGACAGCTGCATTAAAAGACACCGAGGTGACCGCATCATTTTGTTGCCTATAGAGGGTCTAGCTAATGAGAGGGCAGGGATTTGCATACTTTGTGGCTGCTAACAATTGTGATTGGCTGAAACCAACATTCTTTTTAATGACACGCTGTCTGCATATCATGCTAACCTTCCAAGTCAACATATTATTTCTCTTGAAACATCGTGGCTTGACAGTGCCTGTCATTGGGGACACGCTATATGTTCTGGGCACCAAAATTACAATAGTAATTTGTTCAGGCTGCTCTGGATATATTTTTTTTTTTTTTTTCAACCCGGGGCAAGTTTTCTGCCCCATCAGGCACTGTGCTCTCAACACGGAAGTGGGAACTATGGGATAGCTGAGGAACAGCACCACAGTGCACCGCTCCTGAAATCGATGGTACTTTGGACCATGGACGCAACAGTCGATTTCGTGATCCCACTGTGGAGGCGCTAAACCGATTTTATTAGATCTGTTTTGTAATATCGGTTTAAGCTAATTCGAAATAATTGTGCAGTGTAGACGTAGCCTTAGTACAGCCACCTCCTAGGTATCACAGTAGAGGGATCAGCACTATTGGGCCTTCTGTTCAAACACGTGAAGCCACTGGAAGGACACTGCAAAAAGTATTGGACTGTAGTGGATCAACATCCTGCTTAAATGCAAACAGTACAGAGGCCCTTCTATCCCAAAGCCTGAAGTAGAACCTGAATAAAATAGAGAGTTCAATCCAGGCAAAACCAAACAGAGATGATGACTGTTGACAGGAAGAAGCATCAGGAGCGATGAAGTTACATCAGCATCATGAAGAAGTCTGCTATCCAAATGCCAACATGGATCTATTGGAATTATCTCTGCTCCTGGACTCTCCAGCTAAGAGATGGCACCCGCTCTTCTCGGATGCTGGCTGAGTCACGATAGTCTACACTTCCGACATTTCCAAGACTAGTCTCACCCTGTGGGAACAACACTGAAACCCACCTGGAAACACTGCCAAGTTTGACATTTGCTGACCATAGTTATAAGGTTAGTGTGGGCCAATGAGAGCACAACCACCAGTGCTGCTTGACTGCCAGTTAAATTTACATCTCTCTCTCTCTCATATACAAGATGAAGGAGGAACAATCATGGCTGGGCACTATGGAAGCAATCACCTGAGGTTTTTTATTGGTTTGTTTAGGTTTTGGTTTTTTGAGCCAGTGGCATGCTTGCTGGGGGCAGGGAATGAGAGCCATGGTCTTGCCTGGAGAAGACCTACTGTACTTTAACATTCATATGATGGTACCTGATCCTATGGTTAAGCACCTTAAATAGTAGTGCAATAAGCATGCATGGGATCCATCTGGAGCAGGGATTAAA